>NW_025318843.1:0-1714 GCF_018153725.1 Drosophila mojavensis | reverse complement strand
GTATTGCAATAGAGAGAAAAATGAATTCAGTAATTATTGCAACATGTGACGGAGAATCAGAAAAAGCAAATCGAATTCAACATCTGGTGATACTTTCATACCAGAAAATTTTAAGTATTCGGCAATAAACTTAGTAAGTATTTTTAATGAGAAAAGTAATTCAGTAATTATTGCAACATGTGAGGGAGAATCAGAAAAAGCGGAAATCGATTCAATATATTTTTTGATGCTTGCATAACCCCAGAAAATTTTAAAGTATTCGGCAATAAACTAGTAAGTATTGCAATAGAGAAAATGAATTAATGTATTGCAACATGATATAAGAATCAGAAAAAGCAAATCGATTCAATATTTTGATGCTTTCATAACAGAAAATTTTAAGGTATTCGGCAATAAACTAGTAAGTATTGCAATAGAGAAAAATGAATTCGGTAATTATTGCAACATGTGACGGAGAATCAGAAAAAAGCAAATCGATTCAATATTTTGATGCTTTCTGATAACAGAAAATTTTAAAGTAATTCGAGCAATAATCTAGTAAGTATTGCAATAGAGAAAAATGAATTCAGTAATTATTGCAACATGTGATGGAGAATCAGAAAAAGCAAATCGATTCATTATTTTGATGCTTTCATAACAGAAAATTTTAAAATAATTCAGCAATAAGCTAGTAAGTATTGCAATAGAGAAAAATAATTCAGTAATTATTGCAACATGTGACGGAGAATCAGAAAAAGCAAATCGATTCAATATTTTGATGCTTTTTCATAACAGAAAATTTTAAAGTATTCGGCAATAAACTAGTAAGTATTGCAATAGAGAAAAATAATTCAGTAATTATTGCAACATGTGATGGAGAATCAGAAAAAGCAAATCGATTCAATATTTTGATGCTTTCATAATAGAAAATTTTTTTAAAGTATTCGGCAATAAAGCTAGTAAGTATTGCAATAGAAAAATAATTCAGTAATTATTGCAACATGTGATGGAGAATCAGAAAAAGCAAATCGATTCAATATTTTTGATGCTTTGATAACAGAAAATTTTAAGATATTAGCAATAAACTAGTAAGACGTATTGCAATAGAGAAAAATGAATTCAGTAATTATTGCAACATGTGACGGAGAATCAGAAAAAGCAAATCGATTCAATATTTTGATGCTTTCATAACAAAAAATTTTAAAGTTATTCGGCAATAAAGAAAGTATATACAAAAATGAATACAGTAATTATACCAACATGTGATATAGAATCAGAAAAAGCAAATCGATTCAATATTCTGATGCTTTCCATAACAAGAAAATTTTAAAGTATTCGAAGCAATAAACTAGTAAATTATTGCAATAGAAAAATAATTCAGTAATTGTGCAACATGTGATGGAGAATCAGAAAAAGCAAACGATTCAATATTTTGATGACTTTCATAACAGAAAATTTTAAAAGTATTCGGCAATAAAACTAGTAAGTATTGCAATAGAGGAAAATGAATTCAGTAATTATTGCAACATGTGATAGAGAATCAGAAAAAGCCAAATCGATTCAATATTTTGATGCTTGATAATAGGAAATTTTTAAGTATTCGGCAATAAACTAGTAAAGTATTGCAATAAATACGAATTCAGTAATTATTGCAACATGTGATATAGAATCAAGAAAAAGCAAATCGATTCAACATATTTTGATGCTTTCGCAACAGAAAATTTTAAAGTATTCG
>NW_025318842.1:0-366 GCF_018153725.1 Drosophila mojavensis | reverse complement strand
GTCACATATTTTATATTTATATGCTGGAACCGAGGTTCTCTCTATATATTATAAGTGGAACCTCAGTCACATATTTTTATATTTATATGGTGGAACCGAGGTTCTCTCTATATATTATATAAGTGGAACCACAGTCACATATTTTTATATTTATATAGCTGGAACCGAGGTTCTCTCTATATATTATTTATAAGTGGAACCTCAGTCACATATTTTATATTTATTTATATAGGTGGAACCGAGGTTCTCTCTATATATTATATATAAGTGGAACCTCAGTCACATATTTTTATATTTATATAAGGTGGAACCGAGGTTCTCTCTATATATTTATAAGTGGAACCTCAGTCACATATTTTTATATTT
>NW_025318841.1:0-42597 GCF_018153725.1 Drosophila mojavensis | reverse complement strand
AATCGATTTGCTTATTCTGATTCTCCATCACATGTTGCAATAATTACTGAATTCATTTTTCTTTATTGCAATACTTACTAGTTTATTGCCGAATACTTTAAAATTTTATGTTATGAAAGCATCAAAATATTGAATCGATTTGCTTTTTCTGATTCTATATCACATGTTGCAATAATTACTGAATTCATTTTTCTCTATTGCAATACTTACTAGTTTATTGCTTAATTTTTAAAAATTGTCTACTATCAAAGCATCAAAATAATAAATCGATTTGCTTTTTCTGATTCTCCGTCACATGTTGCAATAATTACTGAATTCATTTTTCTCTATTGCAATACTTTCTAGTTTATTACCGAATACTTTAAAATTTTCTGTTATGAAAGCATCAAAATATTGAATCGATTTGCTTTTTCTGATTCTCCGTCACATGTTGCAATAATTACTGAATTCGTTTTTCTCTATTGCAATACTTACTAGTTTATTGCTTAATTATTTTAAAATTTTCTATTATCAAAGCATCAAAATATTGAATCGATTTGCTTTTTCTGATTCTCCGTCACATGTTGCAATAATTACTGAATTCATTTTTCTCTATTGCAATACTTACTAGTTTATTGCCGAATACTTTAAAATTTTCTGTTATGAAAGCATCAAAATAATGAATCGATTTGCTTATTCTGATTCTCTATCACATGTTGCAATAATTACTGAATTCATTTTTCTCTATTGCAATACTTACTAGTTTATTGCCGAGTACTTTAAAATTTTCTGTTATGAAAGCATCAAAATATTGAATCGATTTGTTTTTTCTGATTCTCCGTCACATGTTGCAATAATTACTGAATTCATTTTTCTCTATTGCAATACTTACTAGATTATTGCTTAATTTTTAAAAAATTTTCTATTATCAAAGCATCAAAATAATGAATCAATTTGCTTTTTCTGATTCTCCGTCACATGTTGCAATAATTACTGAATTCATTTTTCTCTATTGCAATACTTACTAGTTTATTGCCGAATACTTTAAAATTTTCTGTTATGAAAGCATCAAAATATTGAATCGATTTGCTTTTTCTGATTCTCCGTCACATGTTGCAATAATTACTGAATTCATTTTTCTCTATTGCAATACTTACTAGTTTATTGCCGAATACTTTAAAATTTTCTGTTATGAAAGCATCAAAAAATAATGAATCGATTTGCTTATTCTGATTCTCCATCACATGTTGCAATAATTACTGAATTCATTTTTCTTTATTGCAATACTTACTAGTTTATTGCCGTCACATGTTGCAATAATTACTGAATTCATTTTTCTCTATTGCAATACTTACTAGTTTATTGCCGAATACTTTAAAATTTTCTGTTATGAAAGCATCAAAATATTGAATCGATTTGCTTTTTCTGATTCTCCGTCACATGTTGCAACAATTACTGAATTCGTTTTTCTCTATTGCAATACTTACTAGATTATTGCTTAATTTTTTAAAATTTTCTATTATCAAAGCATCAAAATAATGAATCGATTTGCTTTTTCTGATTCTCCATCACATGTTGCAATAATTACTGAATTCATTTTTTTCTATTGCAATACTTACTAGTTTATTGCCGAATACTTTAAAATTTTCTGTTATGAAAGCATCAAAATATTGAATCGATTTGCTTTTTCTGATTCTCCGTCACATGTTGCAATAATTACTGAATTCATTTTTCTCTATTGCAATACTTACTAGTTTATTGCCGAATACTTTAAAATTTTCTGTTATGAAAGCATCAAAATATTGAATTTTTAAAAATTTTCTATTATCAAAGCATCAAAATAATGAATCGATTTGCTTTTTCTGATTCTCCGTCACATGTTGCAATAATTACTGAATTCATTTTTCTCTATTGCAATACTTACTAGTTTATTGCCGAATACTTTTAAAATTTTCTGTTATGAAAGCATCAAAATATTGAATCGATTTGCTTTTTCTGATTCTCCGTCACATGTTGCAATAATTACTGAATTCATTTTTCTCTATTGCAATACTTACTAGTTTATTGCCGAATACTTTAAAATTTTCTGTTATGAAAGCATCAAAATAATGAATCGATTTGCTTATTCTGATTCTCCATCACATGTTGCAATAATTACTGAATTCATTTTTTCTTTATTGCAATACTTACTAGTTTATTGCCGAATACTTTAAAATTTTATGTTATGAAAGCATCAAAATATTGAATCGATTTGCTTTTTCTGATTCTATATCACATGTTGCAATAATTACTGAATTCATTTTTCTCTATTGCAATACTTACTAGATTATTGCTTAATTTTTAAAAAATTGTCTACTATCAAAGCATCAAAATAATAAATCGATTTGCTTTTTCTGATTCTCCGTCACATGTTGCAATAATTACTGAATTCATTTTTCTCTATTGCAATACTTTCTAGTTTATTGCCGAATACTTTAAAATTTTCTGTTATGAAAGCATCAAAATATTGAATCGATTTGCTTTTTCTGATTCTCCGTCACATGTTGCAATAATTACTGAATTCGTTTTTCTCTATTGCAATACTTACTAGTTTATTGCTTAATTATTTTAAAATTTTCTATTATCAAAGCATCAAAATATTGAATCGATTTGCTTTTTCTGATTCTCCGTCACATGTTGCAATAATTACTGAATTCATTTTTCTCTATTGCAATACTTACTAGTTTATTGCCGAATACTTTAAAATTTTCTTGTTATGAAAGCATCAAAATAATGAATCGATTTGCTTATTCTGATTCTCTATCACATGTTGCAATAATTACTGAATTCATTTTTCTCTATTGCAATACTTACTAGTTTATTGCCGAGTACTTTAAAATTTTCTGTTATGAAAGCATCAAAATATTGAATCGATTTGTTTTTTCTGATTCTCCGTCACATGTTGCAATAATTACTGAATTCATTTTTCTCTATTGCAATACTTACTAGATTATTGCTTAATTTTTAAAAATTTTCTATTATCAAAGCATCAAAATAATGAATCGATTTGCTTTTTCTGATTCTCCGTCACATGTTGCAATAATTACTGAATTCATTTTTCTCTATTGCAATACTTACTAGTTTATTGCCGAATACTTTAAAATTTTCTGTTATGAAAGCATCAAAATATTGAATCGATTTGCTTTTTCTGATTCTCCGTCACATGTTGCAATAATTACTGAATTCATTTTTCTCTATTGCAATACTTACTAGTTTATTGCCGAATACTTTAAAATTTTCTGTTATGAAAGCATCAAAATAATGAATCGATTTGCTTATTCTGATTCTCCATCACATGTTGCAATAATTACTGAATTCATTTTTCTTTATTGCAATACTTACTAGTTTATTGCCGTCACATGTTGCAATAATTACTGAATTCATTTTTCTCTATTGCAATACTTACTAGTTTATTGCCGAATACTTTAAAATTTTCTGTTATGAAAGCATCAAAATATTGAATCGATTTGCTTTTTCTGATTCTCCGTCACATGTTGCAATAATTACTGAATTCGTTTTTCTCTATTGCAATACTTACTAGATTATTGCTTAATTTTTTAAAAATTTTCTATTATCAAAGCATCAAAATAATGAATCGATTTGCTTTTTCTGATTCTCCATCACATGTTGCAATAATTACTGAATTTATTTTTCTCTATTGCAATACTAACTAGATTATTGCTTAATTTTTTAAAAATTTTCTATTATCAAAGCATCAAAATAATGAATCGATTTGCTTTTTCTGATTCTCCATCACATGTTGCAATAATTACTGAATTCATT
This sequence comes from Drosophila mojavensis, assembly GCF_018153725.1. Lineage (NCBI taxonomy): Eukaryota > Metazoa > Arthropoda > Insecta > Diptera > Drosophilidae > Drosophila > Drosophila mojavensis. The sequence continues at coordinate 38,796 of NW_025318841.1, read as the reverse complement.
TTTTTCTATTGCAATACTTACTAGTTTATTGCCGAATACTTTAAAATTTTCTGTTATGAAAGCATCAAAATATTGAATCGATTTGCTTTTTCTGATTCTCCGTCACATGTTGCAATAATTACTGAATTCATTTTTCTCTATTGCAATACTTACTAGTTTATTGCCGAATACTTTAAAATTTTCTGTTATGAAAGCATCAAAATATTGAATCGATTTGCTTTTTCTGATTCTCCGTCACATGTTGCAATAATTACTGAATTCATTTTTCTCTATTGCAATACTTACTAGATTATTGCTTAATTTTTAAAAAATTTTCTATTATCAAAGCATCAAAATAATAAATCGATTTGCTTTTTCTGATTCTATATCACATGTTGTAATAATTACTGAATTCATTTTTCTCTATTGCAATACTTACTAGTTTATTGCTTAATCATTTAAAAATTTTCTATTATCAAAGCATCAAAATAATGAATCGATTTGCTTTTTCTGATTCTCCGTCACATGTTGCAATAATTACTGAATTTATTTTTCTCTATTGCAATACTTACTAGTTTATTGCCGAATACTTTAAAATTTTCTGTTATGAAAGCATCAAAATATTGAATCGATTTGCTTTTTCTGATTCTCCGTCACATGTTGCAATAATTACTGAATTCATTTTTCTCTATTGCAATACTTACTAGATTATTGCTTAATTTTTAAAAAATTTTCTATTATCAAAGCATCAAAATAATAAATCGATTTGCTTTTTCTGATTCTATATCACATGTTGTAATAATTACTGAATTCATTTTTCTCTATTGCAATACTTACTAGTTTATTGCTTAATCATTTAAAAATTTTCTATTATCAAAGCATCAAAATAATGAATCGATTTGCTTTTTCTGATTCTCCATCACATGTTGCAATAATTACTGAATTCATTTTTTTCTATTGCAATACTTACTAGTTTATTGCCGAATACTTTAAAATTTTCTGTTATAAAAGCATCAAAATATTGAATCGATTTGCTTTTTCTGATTCTCCGTCACATGTTGCAATAATTACTGAATTCATTTTTCTCTATTGCAATACTTACTAGTTTATTGCCGAATACTTTAAAATTTTCTGTTATGAAAGCATCAAAATAATGAATCAATTTGCTTTTTCTGATTCTCCGTCACATGTTGCAATAATTACTGAATTCATTTTTCTCTATTGCAATACTTACTAGTTTATTGCCGAATACTTTAAAATTTTCTGTTATGAAAGCATCAAAATATTGAATCGATTTGCTTTTTCTGATTCTCCGTCACATGTTGCAATAATTACTGAATTCATTTTTCTCTATTGCAATACTTACTAGTTTATTGCCGAATACTTTAAAATTTTCTGTTATGAAAGCATCAAAATAATGAATCGATTTGCTTATTCTGATTCTCCATCACATGTTGCAATAATTACTGAATTCGTTTTTCTCTATTGCAATACTTACTAGTTTATTGCTTAATTATTTTAAAATTTTCTATTATCAAAGCATCAAAATATTGAATCGATTTGCTTTTTCTGATTCTCCGTCACATGTTGCAATAATTACTGAATTCATTTTTCTCTATTGCAATACTTACTAGTTTATTGCCGAATACTTTAAAATTTTCTGTTATGAAAGCATCAAAATAATGAATCGATTTGCTTTTTCTGATTCTCCATCACATGTTGCAATAATTACTGAATTCATTTTTCTTTATTGCAATACTTACTAGTTTATTGCCGTCACATGTTGCAATAATTACTGAATTCATTTTTCTCTATTGCAATACTTACTAGTTTATTGCCGAATACTTTAAAATTTTCTGTTATGAAAGCATCAAAATATTGAATCGATTTGCTTTTTCTGATTCTATATCACATGTTGCAATAATTACTTAATTCATTTTTCTCTATTGCAATACTTACTAGATTATTGCTTAATTTTTAAAAATTTTTCTATTATCAAAGCATCAAAATAATAAATCGATTTGCTTTTTCTGATTCTCCATCACATGTTGCAATAATTACTGAATTCATTTTTCTCTATTGCAATACTTACTAGTTTATTGCCGAATACTTTAAAATTTTCTGTTATGAAAGCATCAAAATATTGAATCGATTTGCTTTTTCTGATTCTCCGTCACATGTTGCAATAATTACTGAATTCATTTTTCTCTATTGCAATACTTACTAGTTTATTGCCGAATACTTTAAAATTTTCTGTTATGAAAGCATCAAAATATTGAATCGATTTGCTTTTTCTGATTCTCCGTCACATGTTGCAATAATTACTGAATTCGTTTTTCTCTATTGCAATACTTACTAGTTTATTGCTTAATTATTTTAAAATTTTCTATTATCAAAGCATCAAAATAGTAAATCGATTTGCTTTTTCTGATTTTCCATCACATGTTGCAATAATTACTGAATTCATTTTTCTCTAATGCAATACTTACTAGATTACTGCTTAATTATTTTAAAATTTTCTATTATCAAAGCATCAAAATAATGAATCGATTTGCTTTTTCTGATTCTCCATCACATGTTGCAATAATTACTGAATTCATTTTTCTCTATTGCAATACTTACTAGATTATTGCTTAATTTTTTAAAAATTTTCTATTATCAAAGCATCAAAATAATGAATCGATTTGCTTTTTCTGATTCTCCATCACATGTTGCAATAATTACTGAATTCATTTTTTTCTATTGCAATACTTACTAGTTTATTGCCGAATACTTTAAAATTTTCTGTTATGAAAGCATCAAAATATTGAATCGATTTGCTTTTTCTGATTCTCCGTCACATGTTGCAATAATTACTGAATTCATTTTTCTCTATTGCAATACTTACTAGTTTATTGCCGAATACTTTAAAATTTTCTGTTATGAAAGCATCAAAATAATGAATCGATTTGCTTATTCTGATTCTCCATCACATGTTGCAATAATTACTGAATTCATTTTTCTTTATTGCAATACTTACTAGTTTATTGCCGAATACTTTAAAATTTTATGTTATGAAAGCATCAAAATATTGAATCGATTTGCTTTTTCTGATTCTATATCACATGTTGCAATAATTACTGAATTCATTTTTCTCTATTGCAATACTTACTAGATTATTGCTTAATTTTTAAAAAATTGTCTATTATCAAAGCATCAAAATAATAAATCGATTTGCTTTTTCTGATTCTCCATCACATGTTGCAATAATTACTGAATTCATTTTTTTCTATTGCAATACTTTCTAGTTTATTGCCGAATACTTTAAAATTTTCTGTTATGAAAGCATCAAAATATTGAATCGATTTGCTTTTTCTGATTCTCCGTCACATGTTGCAATAATTACTGAATTCATTTTTCTCTATTGCAATACTTACTAGTTTATTGCCGAATACTTTAAAATTTTCTGTTATGAAAGCATCAAAATATTGAATCGATTTGCTTTTTCTGATTCTCCGTCACATGTTGCAATAATTACTGAATTCATTTTTCTCTATTGCAATACTTACTAGATTATTGCTTAATTTTTTAAAAATTTTCTATTATCAAAGCATCAAAATAATAAATCGATTTGCTTTTTCTGATTCTATATCACATGTTGTAATAATTACTGAATTCATTTTTCTCTATTGCAATACTTACTAGTTTATTGCTTAATCATTTAAAAATTTTCTATTATCAAAGCATCAAAATAATGAATCGATTTGCTTTTTCTGATTCTCCGTCACATGTTGCAATAATTACTGAATTTATTTTTCTCTATTGCAATACTTACTAGTTTATTGCCGAATACTTTAAAATTTTCTGTTATGAAAGCATCAAAATATTGAATCGATTTGCTTTTTCTGATTCTCCGTCACATGTTGCAATAATTACTGAATTCATTTTTCTCTATTGCAATACTTACTAGATTATTGCTTAATTTTTAAAAAATTTTCTATTATCAAAGCATCAAAATAATAAATCGATTTGCTTTTTCTGATTCTATATCACATGTTGTAATAATTACTGAATTCATTTTTCTCTATTGCAATACTTACTAGTTTATTGCTTAATCATTTAAAAATTTTCTATTATCAAAGCATCAAAATAATGAATCGATTTGCTTTTTCTGATTCTCCATCACATGTTGCAATAATTACTGAATTCATTTTTTTCTATTGCAATACTTACTAGTTTATTGCCGAATACTTTAAAATTTTCTGTTATAAAAGCATCAAAATATTGAATCGATTTGCTTTTTCTGATTCTCCGTCACATGTTGCAATAATTACTGAATTCATTTTTCTCTATTGCAATACTTACTAGTTTATTGCCGAATACTTTAAAATTTTCTGTTATGAAAGCATCAAAATATTGAATCGATTTGCTTTTTCTGATTCTCCATCACATGTTGCAATAATTACTGAATTCATTTTTCTCTATTGCAATACTTACTAGTTTATTGCCGAATACTTTAAAAATTTTCTGTTATGAAAGCATCAAAATATTGAATCGATTTGCTTTTTCTGATTCTCCGTCACATGTTGCAATAATTACTGAATTCATTTTTCTCTATTGCAATACTTACTAGTTTATTGCCGAATACTTTAAAATTTTCTGTTATGAAAGCATCAAAATAATGAATCGATTTGCTTATTCTGATTCTCCATCACATGTTGCAATAATTACTGAATTCGTTTTTCTCTATTGCAATACTTACTAGTTTATTGCTTAATTATTTTAAAATTTTCTATTATCAAAGCATCAAAATATTGAATCGATTTGCTTTTTCTGATTCTCCGTCACATGTTGCAATAATTACTGAATTCATTTTTCTCTATTGCAATACTTACTAGTTTATTGCCGAATACTTTAAAATTTTCTGTTATGAAAGCATCAAAATAATGAATCGATTTGCTTATTCTGATTCTCCATCACATGTTGCAATAATTACTGAATTCATTTTTCTTTATTGCAATACTTACTAGTTTATTGCCGTCACATGTTGCAATAATTACTGAATTCATTTTTCTCTATTGCAATACTTACTAGTTTATTGCCGAATACTTTAAAATTTTCTGTTATGAAAGCATCAAAATATTGAATCGATTTGCTTTTTCTGATTCTATATCACATGTTGCAATAATTACTTAATTCATTTTTCTCTATTGCAATACTTACTAGATTATTGCTTAATTTTTAAAAATTTTTCTATTATCAAAGCATCAAAATAATAAATCGATTTGCTTTTTCTGATTCTCCATCACATGTTGCAATAATTACTGAATTCATTTTTCTCTATTGCAATACTTACTAGTTTATTGCCGAATACTTTAAAATTTTCTGTTATGAAAGCATCAAAATATTGAATCGATTTGCTTTTTCTGATTCTCCGTCACATGTTGCAATAATTACTGAATTCATTTTTCTCTATTGCAATACTTACTAGTTTATTGCCGAATACTTTAAAAATTTTCTGTTATGAAAGCATCAAAATATTGAATCGATTTGCTTTTTCTGATTCTCCGTCACATGTTGCAATAATTACTGAATTCGTTTTTCTCTATTGCAATACTTACTAGTTTATTGCTTAATTATTTTAAAATTTTCTATTATCAAAGCATCAAAATAGTAAATCGATTTGCTTTTTCTGATTTTCCATCACATGTTGCAATAATTACTGAATTCATTTTTCTCTAATGCAATACTTACTAGATTACTGCTTAATTATTTTAAAATTTTCTATTATCAAAGCATCAAAATAATGAATCGATTTGCTTTTTCTGATTCTCCATCACATGTTGCAATAATTACTGAATTCATTTTTCTCTATTGCAATACTTACTAGATTATTGCTTAATTTTTTAAAAATTTTCTATTATCAAAGCATCAAAATAATGAATCGATTTGCTTTTTCTGATTCTCCATCACATGTTGCAATAATTACTGAATTCATTTTTTTCTATTGCAATACTTACTAGTTTATTGCCGAATACTTTAAAATTTTCTGTTATGAAAGCATCAAAATATTGAATCGATTTGCTTTTTCTGATTCTCCGTCACATGTTGCAATAATTACTGAATTCATTTTTCTCTATTGCAATACTTACTAGTTTATTGCCGAATACTTTAAAATTTTCTGTTATGAAAGCATCAAAATAATGAATCGATTTGCTTATTCTGATTCTCCATCACATGTTGCAATAATTACTGAATTCATTTTTCTTTATTGCAATACTTACTAGTTTATTGCCGAATACTTTAAAATTTTATGTTATGAAAGCATCAAAATATTGAATCGATTTGCTTTTTCTGATTCTATATCACATGTTGAAATAATTACTGAATTCATTTTTCTCTATTGCAATACTTACTAGATTATTGCTTAATTTTTAAAAAATTGTCTATTATCAAAGCATCAAAATAATAAATCGATTTGCTTTTTCTGATTCTCCGTCACATGTTGCAATAATTACTGAATTCATTTTTCTCTATTGCAATACTTTCTAGTTTATTGCCGAATACTTTAAAATTTTCTGTTATGAAAGCATCAAAATATTGAATCGATTTGCTTTTTCTGATTCTCCGTCACATGTTGCAATAATTACTGAATTCGTTTTTCTCTATTGCAATACTTACTAGTTTATTGCTTAATTATTTTAAAATTTTCTATTATCAAAGCATCAAAATATTGAATCGATTTGCTTTTCCTGATTCTCCGTCACATGTTGCAATAATTACTGAATTCATTTTTCTCTATTGCAATACTTACTAGTTTATTGCCGAATACTTTAAAATTTTCTGTTATGAAAGCATCAAAATAATAAATCGATTTGCTTTTTCTGATTCTCCATCACATGTTGCAATAATTACTGAATTCATTTTTCTTTATTGCAATACTTACTAGTTTATTGCCGAGTACTTTAAAATTTTCTGTTATGAAAGCATCAAAATATTGAATCGATTTGTTTTTTCTGATTCTCCGTCACATGTTGCAATAATTACTGTGATTCGTTTTTCTCTATTGCAATACTTACTAGTTTATTGCCGAATACTTTAAAATTTTCTGTTATGAAAGCATCAAAATATTGAATCGATTTGCTTTTTCTGATTCTCCGTCACATGTTGCAATAATTACTGAATTCGTTTTTCTCTATTGCAATACTTACTAGTTTATTGCTTAATTATTTTAAAATTTTCTATTATCAAAGCATCAAAATAATAAATCGATTTGCTTTTTCTGATTTTCCATCACATGTTGCAATAATTACTGAATTCATTTTTCTCTAATGCAATACTTACTAGATTACTGCTTAATTATTTTAAAATTTTCTATTATCAAAGCATCAAAAAAATGAATCGATTTGCTTTTTCTGATTCTCCATCACATGTTGCAATAATTACTGAATTCATTTTTCTCTATTGCAATACTTACTAGATTATTGCTTAATTTTTTAAAAATTTTCTGTTATGAAAGCATCAAAATATTGAATCGATTTGCTTTTTCTGATTCTCCGTCACATGTTGCAATAATTACTGAATTCATTTTTCTCTATTGCAATACTTACTAGTTTATTGCCGAATACTTTAAAATTTTCTGTTATGAAAGCATCAAAATAATGAATCGATTTGCTTTTTCTGATTCTCCATCACATGTTGCAATAATTACTGAATTCATTTTTGTCTATTGCAATACTTACTAGTTTATTGCCGAATACTTTAAAATTTTCTGTTATGAAAGCATCAAAATATTGAATCGATTTGCTTTTTCTGATTCTCCATCACATGTTGCAATAATTACTGAATTCATTTTTCTCTATTGCAATACTTACTAGTTTATTGCCGAATACTTTAAAATTTTCTGTTATGAAAGCATCAAAATATTGAATCGATTTGCTTTTTCTGATTCTCCGTCACATGTTGCAATAATTACTGAATTCGTTTTTCTCTATTGCAATACTTACTAGTTTATTGCTTATTTTAAAATTTTCTATTATCAAAGCATCAAAATAATGAATCGATTTGCTTTTTCTGATTCTCCATCACATGTTGCAATAATTACTGAATTCATTTTTCTCTATTGCAATACTTACTAGTTTATTGCCGAATACTTTAAAATTTTCTGTTATGAAAGCATCAAAATATTGAATCGATTTGCTTTTTCTGATTCTCCGTCACATGTTGCAATAATTACTGAATTCGTTTTTCTCTATTGCAATACTTACTAGTTTATTACTTAATTATTTTAAAATTTTCTATTATCAAAGCATCAAAATAATAAATCGATTTGCTTTTTCTGATTTTCCATCACATGTTGCAATAATTACTGAATTCATTTTTCTCTAATGCAATACTTACTAGATTACTGCTTAATTATTTTAAAATTTTCTATTATCAAAGCATCAAAATAATGAATCGATTTGCTTTTTCTGATTCTCCATCACATGTTGCAATAATTACTGAATTCATTTTTTTCTATTGCAATACTTACTAGTTTATTGCCGAATACTTTAAAATTTTCTGTTATAAAAGCATCAAAATATTGAATCGATTTGCTTTTTCTGATTCTCCGTCACATGTTGCAATAATTACTGAATTCATTTTTCTCTATTGCAATACTTACTAGTTTATTGCCGAATACTTTAAAATTTTCTGTTATGAAAGCATCAAAATATTGAATCGATTTGCTTTTTCTGATTCTATATCACATGTTGCAATAATTACTGAATTCATTTTTCTCTATTGCAATACTTACTAGATTATTGCTTAATTTTTAAAAAATTTTCTATTATCAAAGCATCAAAATAATAAATCGATTTGCTTTTTCTGATTCTCCATCACATGTTGCAATAATTACTGAATTCATTTTTCTCTATTGCAATACTTACTAGTTTATTGCCGAATACTTTAAAATTTTCTGTTATGAAAGCATCAAAATATTGAATCGATTTGCTTTTTCTGATTCTCCGTCACATGTTGCAATAATTACTGAATTCATTTTTCTCTATTGCAATACTTACTAGTTTATTGCCGAATACTTTAAAATTTTCTGTTATGAAAGCATCAAAATATTGAATCGATTTGCTTTTTCTGATTCTCCGTCACATGTTGCAATAATTACTGAATTCATTTTTCTCTATTGCAATACTTACTAGTTTATTGCCGAATACTTTAAAATTTTCTGTTATGAAAGCATCAAAATTTGAATCGATTTGCTTTTTCTGATTCTCCGTCACATGTTGCAATAATTACTGAATTCGTTTTTCTCTATTGCAATACTTACTAGTTTATTGCTTAATTATTTTAAAATTTTCTATTATCAAAGCATCAAAATAATGAATCGATTTGCTTTTTCTGATTCTCCGTCACATGTTGCAATAATTACTGAATTCATTTTTCGCTATTGCAATACTTACTAGTTTATTGCCGAATACTTTAAAATTTTCTGTTATGAAAGCATCAAAATATTGAATCGATTTGCTTTTTCTGATTCTATATCACATGTTGCAATAATTACTGAATTCATTTTTCTCTATTGCAATACTTACTAGATTATTGCTTAATTTTTAAAAAATTTTCTATTATCAAAGCATCAAAATAATGAATCGATTTGCTTTTTCTGATTCTCCGTCACATGTTGCAATAATTACTGAATTCATTTTTCTCTATTGCAATACTTACTAGTTTATTCCCGAATACTTTAAAATTTTCTGTTATGAAAGCATCAAAATATTGAATCGATTTGCTTTTTATACCCTGAACCCATTTTCAATGGGAAATCAGGGTATAATGGTTTTGTTGAAATGTATGTAACAGGCAGAAGGAGGCGTGGCAGACCCCACAAAGTATATATATTCTTGATCAGGGCGACGAGCTGAGTTGATTTGGCCCTGTCCGTCTGTCTGTCCGTCTGTCCGTCTGTCCGTCCGTCCGTCTGTCCGTCCGTCTGTCCGTATGTATGAACGCGTCGATTTCAGAAGATATAAGAGCTAGAGACTTCAAATTTTTTTTTAAATGTTCGTAATTACAGCGCGCATATCAAGTTTATCATTAAAAATCGATAACTCATCCCGATCTTTTTATCGATAAAAATCCTTATCGAAAACCCAGTTATAAAATTATATCTTCTACACCTTTATTGCTAGAGTCTCAAAATTTTTTAGGTATGCCTATATGCAATTTATACAATTTCGGTTTTTGTTAAAATTTACCCCCCACCCTTAAATTCACCCCCTCACCCTCACTTTTGTAAAAAGCTTATTTCAAATACTAGAGACTTGTGCTTTGGCAATTATATGCATATCCATGTCATAATCATAATCTGAAAGTTTCATGAAGATCGTACGTCCACAAAAAAGTTATTAAGCAATTAAGTTCTCATAGTAAGCGCTCACTGCCGCCCATGCGTGTTTATGCGTGGTTGCTTGTGTGTGTAAGTGTGTGTGTATATGTGTGTGTGTATGCGTTTGTGTATGTATGCGTGTGTGTGTGTATGTGTGTCTGTATGCGTGTGTGTGTATGTATGCCTGTGTGTGCGTACGTGAGTGTTTGTGTGTGTGTGCGTATTTCTTGTGTAAGCTGAAAGTCGCGAAAAAGTATTGAAATATCTATTGCTCCAAGGGTTCCAAGGGGATCTCGTAGTCGAGCAGTCTCGACTAGAGCTTTCTTACTTGTTCTGATTATATCACATGTTGCAATAATTACTGAATTCATTTTTCTCTATTGCAATACTTACTAGATTATTGCTTAATTTTTAAAAAATTTTCTATTATCAAAGCATCAAAATAATAAATCGATTTGCTTTTTCTGATTCTCCATCACATGTTGCAATAATTACTGAATTCATTTTTCTCTATTGCAATACTTACTAGTTTATTGCCGAATACTTTAAAATTTTCTGTTATGAAAGCATCAAAATATTGAATCGATTTGCTTTTTCTGATTCTCCGTCACATGTTGCAATAATTACTGAATTCATTTTTCTCTATTGCAATACTTACTAGTTTATTGCCGAATACTTTAAAATTTTCTGTTATGAAAGCATCAAAATATTGAATCGATTTGCTTTTTCTGATTCTCCGTCACATGTTGCAATAATTACTGAATTCATTTTTCTCTATTGCAATACTTACTAGTTTATTGCCGAATACTTTAAAATTTTCTGTTATGAAAGCATCAAAATTTGAATCGATTTGCTGTTACTGATTCTCCGTCACATGTTGCAATAATTACTGAATTCGTTTTTCTCTATTGCAATACTTACTAGTTTATTGCTTAATTATTTTAAAATTTTCTATTATCAAAGCATCAAAATAAAAAATCGATTTGCTTTTTCTGATTTTCCATCACATGTTGCAATAATTACTGAATTCATTTTTCTCTAATGCAATACTTACTAGATTACTGCTTAATTATTTTAAAATTTTCTATTATCAAAGCATCAAAATAATGAATCGATTTGCTTTTTCTGATTCTCCATCACATGTTGCAATAATTACTGAATTCATTTTTCTCTATTGCAATACTTACTAGATTATTGCTTAATTTTTAAAAAATTTTCTATTATCAAAGCATCAAAATAATAAATCGATTTGCTTTTTCTGATTCTCCATCACATGTTGCAATAATTAATGAATTCATTTTTCTCTATTGCAATACTTACTAGTTTATTGCCGAATACTTTAAAATTTTCTGTTATGAAAGCATCAAAATATTGAATCGATTTGCTTTTTATACCCTGAACCCATTTTCAATGGGAAATCAGGGTATAATGGTTTTGTTGAAATGTATGTAACAGGCAGAAGGAGGCGTGGCAGACCCCACAAAGTATATATATTCTTGATCAGGGCGACGAGCTGAGTTGATTTGGCCCTGTCCGTCTGTCTGTCCGTCTGTCCGTCTGTCCGTCCGTCCGTCTGTCCGTCTGTCCGTCTGTCCGTATGTATGAACGCGTCGATTTCAGAAGATATAAGAGCTAGAGACTTCAAATTTTTTTTTAAATGTTCGTAATTACAGCGCGCATATCAAGTTTATCATTAAAAATCGATAACTCATCCCGATCTTTTTTATCGATAAAAAACCTTATCGAAAACCCAGTTATAAAATTATATCTTCTACACCTTTATTGCTAGAGTCTCAAAATTTTTTAGGTATGCCTATATGCAATTTATACAATTTCGGTTTTTGTTAAAATTTACCCCCCACCCTTAAATTCACCCCCTCACCCTCACTTTTGTAAAAAGCGTATTTCAAATACTAGAGACTTGTGCTTTGGCAATTATATGCATATCCATGTCATAATCATAATCTGAAAGTTTCATGAAGATCGTACGTCCACAAAAAGTTATTAAGCAATTAAGTTCTCATAGTAAGCGCTCACTGCCGCCCATGCGTGTTTATGCGTGGTTGCTTGTGTGTGTAAGTGTGTGTGTATATGTGTGTGTGTATGCGTTTGTGTATGTATGCGTGTGTGTGTGTATGTGTGTCTGTATGCGTGTGTGTGTATGTATGCCTGTGTGTGCGTACGTGAGTGTGTGTGTGTGCGTATTTCTTGTGTAAGCTGAAAGTCGCGAAAAAGTATTGAAATATCTATTGCTCCAAGGGTTCCAAGGGGATCTCGTAGTCGAGCAGTCTCGACTAGAGCTTTCTTACTTGTTCTGATTATATCACATGTTGCAATAATTACTGAATTCATTTTTCTCTATTGCAATACTTACTAGATTATTGCTTAATTTTTAAAAATTTTCTATTATCAAAGCATCAAAATAATAAATCGATTTGCTTTTTCTGATTCTCCATCACATGTTGCAATAATTACTGAATTCATTTTTCTCTATTGCAATACTTACTAGTTTATTGCCGAATACTTTAAAATTTTCTGTTATGAAAGCATCAAAATATTGAATCGATTTGCTTTTTCTGATTCTCCGTCACATGTTGCAATAATTACTGAATTCATTTTTCTCTATTGCAATACTTACTAGTTTATTGCCGAATACTTTAAAATTTTCTGTTATGAAAGCATCAAAATATTGAATCGATTTGCTTTTTCTGATTCTCCGTCACATGTTGCAATAATTACTGAATTCATTTTTCTCTATTGCAATACTTACTAGTTTATTGCCGAATACTTTAAAATTTTCTGTTATGAAAGCATCAAAATTTGAATCGATTTGCTGTTACTGATTCTCCGTCACATGTTGCAATAATTACTGAATTCGTTTTTCTCTATTGCAATACTTACTAGTTTATTGCTTAATTATTTTAAAATTTTCTATTATCAAAGCATCAAAATAAAAAAATCGATTTGCTTTTTTCTGATTTTCCATCACATGTTGCAATAATTACTGAATTCATTTTTCTCTAATGCAATACTTACTAGATTACTGCTTAATTATTTTAAAATTTTCTATTATCAAAGCATCAAAATAATGAATCGATTTGCTTTTTCTGATTCTCCATCACATGTTGCAATAATTACTGAATTCATTTTTCTCTATTGCAATACTTACTAGATTATTGCTTAATTTTTAAAAAATTTTCTATTATCAAAGCATCAAAATAATAAATCGATTTGCTTTTTCTGATTCTCCATCACATGTTGCAATAATTAATGAATTCATTTTTCTCTATTGCAATACTTACTAGTTTATTGCCGAATACTTTAAAATTTTCTGTTATGAAAGCATCAAAATATTGAATCAATTTGCTTTTTCTGATTCTCCGTCACATGGTGCAATAATTACTGAATTCATTTTTCTCTATTGCAATACTTACTAGTTTATTGCCGAATACTTTAAAATTTTCTGTTATGAAAGCATCAAAATACTGAATCGATTTGCTTTTTCTGATTCTCCGTCACATGTTGCAATAATTACTGAATTCATTTTTATACCCTGAACCCATTTTCAATGGGAAATCAGGGTATAATGGTTTTGTTGAAATGTATGTAACAGGGAGAAGGAGGCGTGGCAGACCCCACAAAGTATATATATTCTTGATCAGGGTGACGAGCTGAGTTGATTTGGCCCTGTCCGTCTGTCTGTCCGTCTGTCCGTCTGTCCGTATGTATGAACGCGTCGATTTCAGAAGATATAAGAGCTAGAGACTTCAAATTTTTTTTATCATTAAAAATCGATAACTCATCTCGATCTTTTTTTATCGATAAAAAACCTTATCGAAACCCAGTTATAAAATTATATCTTCTACACCTTTATTGCAAGAGTCTCCAAATTTTTAATGTATGCTTATATGCAATTTATACAATTTCGGTTTTTTTATAAAATTTACCCCCACCTCTAAATTCACCCCCCTCACCATCACTTTTGTAAAAAGCGTATTTCAAATACTAGAGACTTGTGCTTTGGCAATTACATGCATATCCATGTTATAATCATAATCTGAAAGTTTCATGAAGATCGTACGTCCATAAAAAAAGTTATTAAACAATTAAGTTCTCATAGTAAGCGCTCACTGCCGCCCATGCGTGTTTATGCTTGTGTGTGTATATGTATGTAATTGTTTGTGTATGTGTGTGTGTGTGTGTGTGTGTGTGTGTGTGTGTATGTGTGTGTGTTTCTTGTGTAAGCTGAAAGACGCGAAAAATTATTGAAATAGCTATTACTCCAAGGGGTTCAGGGGATCTCGTAGTCGAGTAGTCTCGACTAGAGCTTTCTTACTTGTTTTCTATTGCAATACTTACTAGTTTATTGCCGAATACTTTAAAATTTTCTGTTATGAAAGCATCAAAATATTGAATCAATTTGCTTTTTCTGATTCTCCGTCACATGGTGCAATAATTACTGAATTCATTTTTCTCTATTGCAATACTTACTAGTTTATTGCCGAATACTTTAAAATTTTCTGTTATGAAAGCATCAAAATACTGAATCGATTTGCTTTTTCTGATTCTCCGTCACATGTTGCAATAATTACTGAATTCATTTTTATACCCTGAACCCATTTTCAATGGGAAATCAGGGTATAATGGTTTTGTTGAAATGTATGTAACAGGGAGAAGGAGGCGTGGCAGACCCCACAAAGTATATATATTCTTGATCAGGGTGACGAGCTGAGTTGATTTGGCCCTGTCCGTCTGTCTGTCCGTCTGTCCGTCTGTCCGTCTGTCCGTATGTATGAACGCGTCGATTTCAGAAGATATAAGAGCTAGAGACTTCAAATTTTTTTTATCATTAAAAATCGATAACTCATCTCGATCTTTTTTTATCGATAAAAAACCTTATCGAAACCCAGTTATAAAATTATATCTTCTACACCTTTATTGCAAGAGTCTCCAAATTTTTAATGTATGCTTATATGCAATTTATACAATTTCGGTTTTTGTTAAAATTTACCCCCACCTCTAAATTCACCCCCTCACCATCACTTTTGTAAAAAGCGTATTTCAAATACTAGAGACTTGTGCTTTGGCAATTACATGCATATCCATGTTATAATCATAATCTGAAAGTTTCATGAAGATCGTACGTCCATAAAAAAAGTTATTAAACAATTAAGTTCTCATAGTAAGCGCTCACTGCCGCCCATGCGTGTTTATGCTTGTGTGTGTATATGTATGTAATTGTTTGTGTATGTGTGTGTGTGTGTGTGTGTGTGTGTGTGTGTGTGTGTATGTGTGTGTGTTTCTTGTGTAAGCTGAAAGACGCGAAAAATTATTGAAATAGCTATTACTCCAAGGGTTCAGGGGATCTCGTAGTCGAGTAGTCTCGACTAGAGCTTTCTTACTTGTTTTCTATTGCAATACTTACTAGTTTATTGCCGAATACTTTAAAATTTTCTGTTATGAAAGCATCAAAATATTGAATCAATTTGCTTTTTCTGATTCTCCGTCACATGTTGCAATAATTACTGAATTCATTTTTCTCTATTGCAATACTTACTAGTTTATTGCCGAATACTTTAAAATTTTCTGTTATGAAAGCATCAAAATATTGAATCGATTTGCTTTTTCTGATTCTATATCACATGTTGCAATAATTACTGAATTCATTTTTCTCTATTGCAATACTTACTAGATTATTGCTTAATTTTTAAAAAATTTTCTATTATCAAAGCATCAAAATAATAAATCGATTTGCTTTTTCTGATTCTATATCACATGTTGTAATAATTACTGAATTCATTTTTCTCTATTGCAATACTTACTAGTTTATTGCCGAATACTTTAAAATTTTCTGTTATGAAAGCATCAAAATATTGAATCGATTTGCTTTTTCTGATTCTATATCACATGTTGCAATAATTACTGAATTCATTTTTCTCTATTGCAATACTTACTAGATTATTGCTTAATTTTTAAAAAAATTTCTATTATCAAAGCATCAAAATAATAAATCGATTTGCTTTTTCTGATTCTATATCACATGTTGTAATAATTACTGAATTCATTTTTCTCTATTGCAATACTTACTAGTTTATTGCCGAATACTTTAAAATTTTCTGTTATGAAAGCATCAAAATATTGAATCGATTTGCTTTTTCTGATTCTATATCACATGTTGCAATAATTACTGAATTCATTTTTCTCTATTGCAATACTTACTAGATTATTGCTTAATTTTTAAAAAATTTTCTATTATCAAAGCATCAAAATAATAAATCGATTTGCTTTTTCTGATTCTATATCACATTTTGTAATAATTACTGAATTCATTTTTCTCTATTGCAATACTTACTAGATTATTGCTTAATTTTTAAAAAATTTTCTATTATCAAAGCATCAAAATAATAAATCGATTTGCTTTTTCTGATTCTCCATCACATGTTGCAATAATTAATGAATTCATTTTTCTCTATTGCAATACTTACTAGTTTATTGCCGAATACTTTAAAATTTTCTGTTATGAAAGCATCAAAATATTGAATCGATTTGCTTTTTCTGATTCTATATCACATGTTGCAATAATTACTGAATTCATTTTTCTCTATTGCAATACTTACTAGATTATTGCTTAATTTTTTAAAAAATTTTCTATTATCAAAGCATCAAAATAATGAATCGATTTGCTTTTTCTGATTCTCCATCACATGTTGCAATAATTACTGAATTCATTTTTTTCTATTGCAATACTTACTAGTTTATTGCCGAATACTTTAAAATTTTCTGTTATGAAAGCATCAAAATATTGAATCGATTTGCTTTTTCTGATTCTCCGTCACATGTTGCAATAATTACTGAATTCATTTTTCTCTATTGCAATACTTACTAGTTTATTGCCGAATACTTTAAAATTTTCTGTTATGAAAGCATCAAAATATTGAATCGATTTGCTTTTTCTGATTCTATATCACACGTTGCAATAATTACTGAATTCATTTTTCTCTATTGCAATACTTACTAGATTATTGCTTAATTTTTAAAAAATTTTCTATTATCAAAGCATCAAAATAATAAATCGATTTGCTTTTTCTGATTCTATATCACATGTTGTAATAATTACTGAATTCATTTTTCTCTATTGCAATACTTACTAGTTTATTGCTTAATCATTTAAAAATTTTCTATTATCAAAGCATCAAAATAATGAATCGATTTGCTTTTTCTGATTCTCCGTCACATGTTGCAATAATTACTGAATTCATTTTTCTCTATTGCAATACTTACTAGTTTATTGCCGAATACTTTAAAATTTTCTGTTATGAAAGCATCAAAATATTGAATCGATTTGCTTTTTCTGATTCTATATCACATGTTGCAATAATTACTGAATTCATTTTTCTCTATTGCAATACTTACTAGATTATTGCTTAATTTTTAAAAAATTTTCTATTATCAAAGCATCAAAATAATGAATCGATTTGCTTTTTCTGATTCTCCGTCACATGTTGCAATAATTACTGAATTCATTTTTCTCTATTGCAATACTTACTAGTTTATTGCCGAATACTTTAAAATTTTCTGTTATGAAAGCATCAAAATATTGAATCGATTTGCTTTTTCTGATTATATCACATGTTGCAATAATTACTGAATTCATTTTTCTCTATTGCAATACTTACTAGATTATTGCTAATTTTTTAAAAATTTTCTATTATCAAAGCATCAAAATAATAAATCGATTTGCTTTTTCTGATTCTCCATCACATGTTGCAATAATTACTGAATTCATTTTTCTCTATTGCAATACTTACTAGTTTATTGCCGAATACTTTAAAATTTTCTGTTATGAAAGCATCAAAATATTGAATCGATTTGCTTTTTCTGATTCTCCGTCACATGTTGCAATAATTACTGAATTCATTTTTCTCTATTGCAATACTTACTAGTTTATTGCCGAATACTTTAAAATTTTCTGTTATGAAAGCATCAAAATATTGAATCGATTTGCTTTTTCTGATTCTCCGTCACATGTTGCAATAATTACTGAATTCATTTTTCTCTATTGCAATACTTACTAGTTTATTGCCGAATACTTTAAAATTTTCTGTTATGAAAGCATCAAAATATTGAATCGATTTGCTTTTTCTGATTCTCCGTCACATGTTGCAATAATTACTGAATTCGTTTTTCTCTATTGCAATACTTACTAGTTTATTGCTTAATTATTTTAAAATTTTCTATTATCAAAGCATCAAAATAATAAATCGATTTGCTTTTTCTGATTTTCCATCACATGTTGCAATAATTACTGAATTCATTTTTCTCTAATGCAATACTTACTAGATTACTGCTTAATTATTTTAAAATTTTCTATTATCAAAGCATCAAAATAATGAATCGATTTTCTTTTTCTGATTCTCCATCACATGTTGCAATAATTACTGAATTCATTTTTCTCTATTGCAATACTTACTAGATTATTGCTTAATTTTTAAAAAATTTTCTATTATCAAAGCATCAAAATAATAAATCGATTTGCTTTTTCTGATTCTCCATCACATGTTGCAATAATTAATGAATTCATTTTTCTCTATTGCAATACTTACTAGTTTATTGCCGAATACTTTAAAATTTTCTGTTATGAAAGCATCAAAATATTGAATCAATTTGCTTTTTCTGATTCTCCGTCACATGTTGCAATAATTACTGAATTCATTTTTCTCTATTGCAATACTTACTAGTTTATTGCCGAATACTTTAAAATTTTCTGTTATGAAAGCATCAAAATACTGAATCGATTTGCTTTTTCTGATTCTCCGTCACATGTTGCAATAATTACTGAATTATTTTTATACCCCTGAACCCATTTTCAATGGGAAATCAGGGTATAATGGTTTTGTTGAAATGTATGTAACAGGGAGAAGGAGGCGTGGCAGACCCCACAAAGTATATATATTCTTGATCAGGGTGACGAGCTGAGTTGATTTGGCCCTGTCCGTCTGTCTGTCCGTCTGTCCGTCTGTCCGTCTGTCCGTATGTATGAACGCGTCGATTTCAGAAGATATAAGAGCTAGAGACTTCAAATTTTTTTAAAATGTCCGTAATTACAGCGCGCATATCAAGTTTATCATTAAAAATCGATAACTCATCTCGATCTTTTTTTTATCGATAAAAAACCTTATCGAAACCCAGTTATAAAATTATATCTTCTACACCTTTATTGCAAGAGTCTCCAAATTTTTAATGTATGCTTATATGCAATTTATACAATTTCGGTTTTTGTTAAAATTTACCCCCACCTCTAAATTCACCCCCTCACCATCACTTTTGTAAAAAGCGTATTTCAAATACTAGAGACTTGTGCTTTGGCAATTACATGCATATCCATGTTATAATCATAATCTGAAAGTTTCATGAAGATCGTACGTCCATAAAAAAGTTATTAAACAATTAAGTTCTCATAGTAAGCGCTCACTGCCGCCCATGCGTGTTTATGCTTGTGTGTGTATATGTATGTAATTGTTTGTGTATGTGTGTGTGTGTGTGTGTGTGTGTGTGTGTGTGTGTGTGTGTGTGTGTGTTTTTGTGTAAGCTGAAAGACGCGAAAAATTATTGAAATAGCTATTACTCCAAGGGTTCAGGGGATCTCGTAGTCGAGTAGTCTCGACTAGAGCTTTCTTACTTGTTTTCTATTGCAATACTTACTAGTTTATTGCCGAATACTTTAAAATTTTCTGTTATGAAAGCATCAAAATATTGAATCGATTTGCTTTTTCTGATTCTATATCACATGTTGCAATAATTACTGAATTCATTTTTCTCTATTGCAATACTTACTAGATTATTGCTTAATTTTTAAAAAATTTTCTATTATCAAAGCATCAAAATAATAAATCGATTTGCTTTTTCTGATTCTATATCACATGTTGTAATAATTACTGAATTCATTTTTCTCTATTGCAATACTTACTAGTTTATTGCCGAATACTTTAAAATTTTCTGTTATGAAAGCATCAAAATATTGAATCGATTTGCTTTTTCTGATTCTATATCACATGTTGCAATAATTACTGAATTCATTTTTCTCTATTGCAATACTTACTAGATTATTGCTTAATTTTTTAAAAATTTTCTATTATCAAAGCATCAAAATAATAAATCGATTTGCTTTTTCTGATTCTATATCACATTTTGTAATAATTACTGAATTCATTTTTCTCTATTGCAATACTTACTAGGATTATTGCTTAATTTTTAAAAATTTTCTATTATCAAAGCATCAAAATAATAAATCGATTTGCTTTTTCTGATTCTCCATCACATGTTGCAATAATTAATGAATTCATTTTTCTCTATTGCAATACTTACTAGTTTATTGCCGAATACTTTAAAATTTTCTGTTATGAAAGCATCAAAATATTGAATCGATTTGCTTTTTCTGATTCTATATCACATGTTGCAATAATTACTGAATTCATTTTTCTCTATTGCAATACTTACTAGCTTATTGCCGAATACTTTAAAATTTTCTGTTATGAAAGCATCAAAATATTGAATCGATTTGCTTTTTCTGATTCTCCATCACATGTTGCAATAATTACTGAATTCATTTTTCTCTATTGCAATACTTACTAGTTTATTGCCGAATATTTAAAATTTTCTGTTATGAAAGCATCAAAATATTGAATCGATTTGCTTTTTCTGATTCTCCATCACATGTTGCAATAATTACTGAATTCATTTTTCTCTATTGCAATACTTACTAGTTTATTGCCGAATACTTTTAAAATTTTCTGTTATCAAAGCATCAAAATATTGAATCGATTTGCTTTTTCTGATTCTCCGTCACATGTTGCAATAATTACTGAATTCATTTTTCTCTATTGCAATACTTACTAGTTTATTGCCTAATTACTTTAAAATTTTCTGTTATGAAAGCATCAAAATATTGAATCGATTTGCTTTTTCTGATTCTCCGTTCACATGTTGCAATAATTACTGAATTCATTTTTCTCTATTGCAATACTTACTAGTTTATTGCCGAATACTTTTTAAAATTTTCTGTTATCAAAGCATCAAAATATTGAATCGATTTGCTTTTTCTGATTCTCCATCACATGTTGCAATAATTACTGAATTCATTTTTCTCTATTGCAATACTTACTAGTTTATTGCTTAATCATTTTAAAATTTTCTATTATCAAAGCATCAAAATAATGAATCGATTTGCTTTTTCTGATTCTCCATCACATGTTGCAATAATTACTGAATTCATTTTTCTCTATTGCAATACTTACTAGATTATTGCTTAATTATTTTAAAATTTTCTATTATCAAAGCATCAAAATATTGAATCGATTTGCTTTTTCTGATTCTCCATCACATGTTGCAATAATTACTGAATTCATTTTTCTCTATTGCAATACTTACTAGATTATTGCTTAATATTTTAAAATTTTCTATTATCAAAGCATCAAAATATTGAATCGATTTGCTTTTTCTTATTCTCCATCACATGTTGCAATAATTACTGAATTCATTTTTCTCTATTGCAATACTTACTAGTTTATTGCTTGAATCACTTTTTAAAATTTTCTGTTATGAAAGCATCAAAATATTGAATCGATTTGTTTTTCTGATTCTCCGTCACATGTTGCAATAATTACTGAATTCGTTTTTCTCTATTGCAATACTTACTAGTTTATTGCCGAATACTTTAAAAATTTTCTGTTATGAAAGCATCAAAATATTGAATCGATTTTGTTTTTTTCTGATTCTCCGTCACATGTTGCAATAATTACTGAATTCATTTTTCTCTATTGCAATACTTACTAGTTTATTGCCGAATACTTTAAAATTTTCTGTTATGAAAGCATCAAAATAATGAATCGATTTGCTTTTTCTGATTCTCCGTCACATGTTGCAATAATTACTGAATTATTTTTCTATTTGCAATACTTACTAGTTTATTGCCGAATACTTTAAAATTTTCAGTTATGAAAGCATCAAAATATTGAATCGATTTGCTTTTTCTGATTCTATATCACATGTTGCAATAATTACTGAATTCATTTTTCTCTATTGCAATACTTACTAGATTATTGCCGAATACTTTTTAAATTTTCTGTTATGAAAGCATCAAAATATTGAATCGATTTGCTTTTTCTGATTCTCCATCACATGTTGCAATAATTACTGAATTCATTTTTCTCTATTGCAATACTTACTAGTTTATTGCCGAATACTTTAAAATTTTCTGTTATGAAAGCATCAAAATATTGAATCGATTTGCTTTTTCTGATTCTCCGTCACATGTTGCAATAATTACTGAATTCATTTTTCTCTATTGCAATACTTACTAGTTTATTGCCGAATACTTTAAAATTTTCTGTTATGAAAGCATCAAAATATTGAATCGATTTGCTTTTTCTGATTCTCCATCACATGTTGCAATAATTACTGAATTCATTTTTCTCTATTGCAATACTTACTAGTTTATTGCTTAATAATTTTAAAATTTTCTGTTATCAAAGCATCAAAATATTGAATCGATTTGCTTTTTCTGATTCTCCATCACATGTTGCAATAATTACTGAATTCATTTTTCTCTATTGCAATACTTACTAGTTTATTGCCGAATATTTTAAAATTTTCTGTTATGAAAGCATCAAAATATTGAATCGATTTGCTTTTTCTGATTCTCCATCACATGTTGCAATAATTACTGAATTCATTTTTCTATTGCAATACTTACTAGATTATTGCTGAATATTTTAAAAATTTTCTGTTATCAAAGCATCAAAATATTGAATCGATTTGCTTTTTCTGATTCTCCATCACATGTTGCAATAATTACTGAATTCATTTTTCCTCTATTGCAATACTTACTAGTTTATTGCTTAATACTTTTAAAATTTTCTATTATCAAAGCATCAAAATATTGAATCGATTTGCTTTTTCTGATTCTCCATCACATGTTGCAATAATTACTGAATTCATTTTTCTCTATTGCAATACTTACTAGTTTATTGCCGAATACTTAAAAATTTTCTGTTATGAAAGCATCAAAATATTGAATCGATTTGTTTTTTCTGATTCTCCGTCACATGTTGCAATAATTACTGAATTCATTTTTCTCTATTGCAATACTTACTAGTTTATTGCCGAATACTTTAAAAATTTTCTGTTATGAAAGCATCAAAATATTGAATCGATTTGCTTTTTCTGATTCTCCGTCACATGTTGCAATAATTACTGAATTCATTTTTCTCTATTGCAATACTTACTAGTTTATTGCCGAATACTTTAAAATTTTCTGTTATGAAAGCATCAAAATATTGAATCGATTTGCTTTTTCTGATTCTCCATCACATGTTGCAATAATTACTGAATTCATTTTTCTCATTGCAATACTTACTAGTTTATTGCCTAATTATTTTAAAATTTTCTGTTATCAAAGCATCAAAATATTGAATCGATTTGTTTTTTCTGATTCTCCATCACATGTTGCAATAATTACTGAATTCATTTTTCTCTATTGCAATACTTACTAGTTTATTGCCGAATACTTTAAAAATTTTCTGTTATGAAAGCATCAAAATATTGAATCGATTTGTTTTTTCTGATTCTCCATCACATGTTGCAATAATTACTGAATTCATTTTTCTCATTGCAATACTTACTAGTTTATTGCCGAATACTTTAAAATTTTTCTGTTATCAAAGCATCAAAATATTGAATCGATTTGCTTTTTCTGATTCTCCATCACATGTTGCAATAATTACTGAATTCATTTTTCTCTATTGCAATACTTACTAGTTTATTGCCGAATACTTTAAAATTTTTCTGTTATGAAAAGCATCAAAATATTGAATCGATTTGCTTTTTCTGATTCTCCATCACATGTTGCAATAATTACTGAATTCATTTTTCTCTATTGCAATACTTACTAGTTTATTGCCGAATACTTTTAAAATTTTCTGTTAATGAAAGCATCAAAATATTGAATCGATTTGCTTTTTTCTGATTCTCTATCACATGTTGCAATAATTACTGAATTCATTTTTCTCATTGCAATACTTACTAGTTTATTGCTTAATACTTTTAAAATTTTCTGTTATCAAAGCATCAAAAATAATGAATCGATTTGCTTTTTCTGATTCTCCATCACATAGTTGCAATAATTACTGAATTCATTTTTCTCTATTGCAATACTTACTAGTTTATTGCCGAATACTTTAAAAATTTTCTGTTATGAAAGCATCAAAATATTGAATCGATTTGCTTTTTCTGATTCTCCATCACATGTTGCAATAATTACTGAATTCATTTTTCTTATTGCAATACTACTTACTAGTTTATTGCCGAATACTTTAAAATTTTCTATTATCAAAGCATCAAAATATTGAATCGATTTGTTTTTTTCTGATTCTCCATCACATGTTGCAATAATTACTGAATTCATTTTTCCTATTGCAATACTTACTAGTTTATTGCCGAATACTTTAAAATTTTCTATTATGAAAGCATCAAAATATTGAATCGATTTGCTTTTTCTGATTCTCCATCACATGTTGCAATAATTACTGAATTCATTTTTCTCTATTGCAATACTTACTAGTTTATTGCCGAATACTTTTTAAAATTTTCTGTTATGAAAGCATCAAAATATTGAATCGATTTGCTTTTTCTGATTCTCCATCACATGTTGCAATAATTACTGAATTCATTTTTCTCTATTGCAATACTTACTAGTTTATTGCCGAATACTTTAAAATTTTCTGTTATGAAAGCATCAAAATATTGAATCGATTTGCTTTTTCTGATTCTCCATCACATGTTGCAATAATTACTGAATTCATTTTTCTCCTATTGCAATACTTACTAGTTTATTGCCGAATACTTTAAAATTTTCTGTTATGAAAGCATCAAAATATTGAATCGATTTGCTTTTTCTGATTCTCCATCACATGTTGCAATAATTACTGAATTCATTTTTCTCTATTGCAATACTTACTAGTTTATTGCCAGAATACTTTAAAATTTTCTGTTATGAAAGCATCAAAATATTGAATCGACTTTACTTTTTCTGATTCTCCATCACATGTTGCAATAATTACTGAATTCATTTTTCTCATTGCAATACTTACTAGTTTATTGCCGAATACTTTAAAATTTTCTATTATGAAAGCATCAAAATATTGAATCGATTTGCTTTTTCTGATTCTCCATCACATGTTGCAATAATTACTGAATTCATTTTTCTCTATTGCAATACTTACTAGTTTATTGCCGAATACTTTAAAATTTTTCTGTTATGAAAGCATCAAAATATTGGAATCGATTTGCTTTTTCTGATTCTCCATCACATGTTGCAATAATTACTGAATTCATTTTTCTATTGCAATACTTACTAGTTTATTGCCGAATAATTTAAAATTTTCTATTATCAAAGCATCAAAATAATGAATCGATTTGCTTTTTCTGATTCTCCATCACATGTTGCAATAATTACTGAATTCATTTTTCTCTATTGCAATACTTACTAGTTTATTGCCGAATACTTTAAAATTTTCTATTATGAAAGCATCAAAATATTGAATCGATTTGCTTTTTTCTGATTCTCCATCACATGTTGCAATAATTACTGAATTCATTTTTCTCTATTGCAATACTTACTAGTTTATTGCCGAATACTTTTAAAATTTTCTGTTATGAAAGCATCAAAATATTGAATCGATTTGTTTTTTCTGATTCTCCATCACATGTTGCAATAATTACTGAATTCATTTTTCTATTGCAATACTTACTAGTTTATTGCCTAATATTTTAAAATTTTCTGTTATGAAAGCATCAAAATATTGAATCGATTTGCTTTTTCTGATTCTCCATCACATGTTGCAATAATTACTGAATTCATTTTTCTCTATTGCAATACTTACTAGTTTATTGCCGAATACTTTAAAATTTTCTGTTATGAAAGCATCAAAATATTGAATCGATTTGCTTTTTTCTGATTCTCCATCACATGTTGCAATAATTACTGAATTCATTTTTCTCTATTGCAATACTTACTAGTTTATTGCTGAATATTTTAAAATTTTCTGTTATCAAAGCATCAAAATATTGAATCGATTTGCTTTTTCTGATTCTCCATCACATGTTGCAATAATTACTGAATTCATTTTTCTATTGCAATACTTACTAGTTTATTGCCGAATACTTTAAAATTTTCTGTTATGAAAGCATCAAAATATTGAATCGATTTGCTTTTTCTGATTCTCCATCACATGTTGCAATAATTACTGAATTCATTTTTCTCTATTGCAATACTTACTAGTTTATTGCCGAATACTTTAAAATTTTCTGTTATGAAAGCATCAAAATATTGAATCGATTTGCTTTTTCTGATTCTCCGTCACATGTTGCAATAATTACTGAATTCATTTTTCTCTATTGCAATACTTACTAGTTTATTGCTGAATACTTTAAAATTTTCTGTTATCAAAGCATCAAAATATTGAATCGATTTGCTTTTTCTGATTCTCCATCACATGTTGCAATAATTACTGAATTCATTTTTCTCTATTGCAATACTTACTAGTTTATTGCTTAATACTTTTAAAATTTTCTATTATCAAAGCATCAAAATATTGAATCGATTTGCTTTTTCTGATTCTCCATCACATGTTGCAATAATTACTGAATTCATTTTTCTCTATTGCAATACTTACTAGTTTATTGCCGAATACTTTTTAAAAATTTTCTGTTATGAAAGCATCAAAATATTGAATCGATTTGCTTTTTCTGATTCTCCATCACATGTTGCAATAATTACTGAATTCATTTTT
Source organism: Drosophila mojavensis (assembly GCF_018153725.1). NCBI lineage: Eukaryota > Metazoa > Arthropoda > Insecta > Diptera > Drosophilidae > Drosophila > Drosophila mojavensis. Next base: position 11,607 of record NW_025318841.1, on the reverse strand, counting down.
CTCTATTGCAATACTTACTAGTTTATTGCCGAATACTTTAAAATTTTCTGTTATCAAAGCATCAAAATATTGAATCGATTTGCTTTTTCTGATTCTCCATCACATGTTGCAATAATTACTGAATTCATTTTTCTCTATTGCAATACTTACTAGTTTATTGCCGAATACTTTAAAATTTTCTGTTATGAAAGCATCAAAATATTGAATCGATTTGCTTTTTTCTGATTCTCCATCACATGTTGCAATAATTACTGAATTCATTTTTCTATTGCAATACTTACTAGTTTATTGCCGAATACTTTAAAATTTTCTGTTATGAAAGCATCAAAATATTGAATCGATTTGCTTTTTCTGATTCTCCGTCACATGTTGCAATAATTACTGAATTCATTTTTCTCTATTGCAATACTTACTAGTTTATTGCCGAATACTTTTAAAATTTTCTGTTATGAAAGCATCAAAATATTGAATCGATTTGCTTTTTCTGATTCTCCATCACATGTTGCAATAATTACTGAATTCATTTTTCTATTGCAATACTTACTAGTTTATTGCCGAATACTTTAAAATTTTCTGTTATGAAAGCATCAAAATATTGAATCGATTTGCTTTTTTCTGATTCTACATCACATGTTGCAATAATTACTGAATTCATTTTTCTCATTGCAATACTTACTAGTTTATTGCCTAATTATTTTAAAATTTTCTATTATCAAAGCATCAAAATATTGAATCGATTTGCTTTTTTCTGATTCTCCATCACATGTTGCAATAATTACTGAATTCATTTTTCTATTGCAATACTTACTAGTTTATTGCCGAATACTTTAAAATTTTCTGTTATGAAAGCATCAAAATATTGAATCGATTTGCTTTTTTCTGATTCTCCATCACATGTTGCAATAATTACTGAATTCATTTTTCTCTATTGCAATACTTACTAGTTTATTGCCGAATACTTTTTAAAATTTTCTGTTATGAAAGCATCAAAATATTGAATCGATTTGCTTTTTCTGATTCTCCATCACATGTTGCAATAATTACTGAATTCATTTTTCTTATTGCAATACTTACTAGTTTATTGCCGAATACTTTAAAATTTTCTGTTATGAAAGCATCAAAATATTGAATCGATTTGCTTTTTCTGATTCTCCATCACATGTTGCAATAATTACTGAATTCATTTTTCTTATTGCAATACTTTACTAGTTTATTGCCTAATACTTTTTAAAATTTTCTATTATCAAAGCATCAAAATATTGAATCGATTTGCTTTTTCTGATTCTCCATCACATGTTGCAATAATTACTGAATTCATTTTTCTCATTGCAATACTTACTAGTTTATTGCCGAATACTTTAAAATTTTCTGTTATCAAAGAAAGCATCAAAATATTGAATCGATTTGCTTTTTCTGATTCTCCATCACATGTTGCAATAATTACTGAATTCATTTTTCTCATTGCAATACTTACTAGTTTATTGCCGAATACTTTAAAATTTTCTGTTATGAAAGCATCAAAATATTGAATCGATTTGCTTTTTCTGATTCTCCATCACATGTTGCAATAATTACTGAATTCATTTTTCTCTATTGCAATACTTACTAGTTTATTGCCGAATACTTTAAAATTTTTCTGTTATGAAAGCATCAAAATATTGAATCGATTTGCTTTTTCTGATTCTCCATCACATGTTGCAATAATTACTGAATTCATTTTTCTTATTGCAATACTTACTAGTTTATTGCCGAATACTTTTAAAATTTTCTGTTATGAAAGCATCAAAATATTGAATCGATTTGCTTTTTCTGATTCTCCATCACATGTTGCAATAATTACTGAATTCATTTTTCTCTATTGCAATACTTACTAGTTTATTGCTTAATACTTTAAAATTTTCTATTATGAAAGCATCAAAATATTGAATCGATTTGCTTTTTCTGATTCTCCATCACATGTTGCAATAATTACTGAATTCATTTTTCTCTATTGCAATACTTACTAGTTTATTGCCGAATACTTTAAAATTTTCTGTTATGAAAGCATCAAAATATTGAATCGATTTGCTTTTTCTGATTCTCCATCACATGTTGCAATAATTACTGAATTCATTTTTCTATTGCAATACTTACTAGTTTATTGCCGAATACTTTAAAATTTTCTGTTATGAAAGCATCAAAATATTGAATCGATTTGCTTTTTTCTGATTCTCCATCACATGTTGCAATAATTACTGAATTCATTTTTCTCATTGCAATACTTACTAGTTTATTGCCGAATACTTTAAAATTTTCTGTTATGAAAGCATCAAAATATTGAATCGATTTGCTTTTTCTGATTCTCCATCACATGTTGCAATAATTACTGAATTCATTTTTCTCTATTGCAATACTTACTAGTTTATTGCCGAATACTTTAAAATTTTCTGTTATGAAAGCATCAAAATATTGAATCGATTTGCTTTTTCTGATTCTCCATCACATGTTGCAATAATTACTGAATTCATTTTTCTTATTGCAATACTTACTAGTTTATTGCCGAATACTTTAAAATTTTCTGTTATGAAAGCATCAAAATATTGAATCGATTTGCTTTTTCTGATTCTCCATCACATGTTGCAATAATTACTGAATTCATTTTTCTCTATTGCAATACTTACTAGTTTATTGCCGAATACTTTAAAATTTTCTGTTATGAAAGCATCAAAATATTGAATCGATTTGCTTTTTCTGATTCTCCATCACATGTTGCAATAATTACTGAATTCATTTTTCTCTATTGCAATACTTACTAGTTTATTGCTTAATTTTTTTAAAATTTTCTGTTATCAAAGCATCAAAATATTGAATCGATTTGCTTTTTCTGATTCTCCATCACATGCTGCAATAATTACTGAATTCATTTTTCTCTATTGCAATACTTACTAGTTTATTGCCGAATATTTTAAAATTTTCTGTTATCAAAGCATCAAAATATTGAATCGATTTGCTTTTTCTGATTCTCCATCACATGTTGCAATAATTACTGAATTCATTTTTCTCTATTGCAATACTTACTAGTTTATTGCTTAATACTTTAAAAAATTTTCTGTTATCAAAGCATCAAAATAATGAATCGATTTGCTTTTTCTGATTCTCCATCACATGTTGCAATAATTACTGAATTCATTTTTCTTATTGCAATACTTACTAGTTTATTGCCGAATACTTTAAAATTTTCTGTTATGAAAGCATCAAAATATTGAATCGATTTGCTTTTTCTGATTCTCCATCACATGTTGCAATAATTACTGAATTCATTTTTCTCTATTGCAATACTTACTAGTTTATTGCCGAATACTTTAAAATTTTCTATTATGAAAGCATCAAAATATTGAATCGATTTGCTTTTTCTGATTCTCCATCACATGTTGCAATAATTACTGAATTCATTTTTCTCTATTGCAATACTTACTAGTTTATTGCCGAATACTTTAAAATTTTCTCTGTTATGAAAGCATCAAAATATTGAATCGATTTGCTTTTTCTGATTCTCCATCACATGTTGCAATAATTACTGAATTCATTTTTCTCTATTGCAATACTTACTAGTTTATTGCCGAATACTTTAAAATTTTCTGTTATGAAAGCATCAAAATATTGAATCGATTTGCTTTTTCTGATTCTCCATCACATGTTGCAATAATTACTGAATTCATTTTTCTCTATTGCAATACTTACTAGTTTATTGCCGAATACTTTAAAAATTTTCTGTTATGAAAGCATCAAAATATTGAATCGATTTGCTTTTTCTGATTCTCCATCACATGTTGCAATAATTACTGAATTCATTTTTCTCTATTGCAATACTTACTAGTTTATTGCCTAATACTTTAAAATTTTCTGTTATGAAAGCATCAAAATATTGAATCGATTTGCTTTTTCTGATTCCCATCACATGTTGCAATAATTACTGAATTCATTTTTCTATTGCAATACTTACTAGTTTATTGCCGAATACTTTAAAATTTTCTGTTATGAAAGCATCAAAATATTGAATCGATTTGCTTTTTCTGATTCTCCATCACATGTTGCAATAATTACTGAATTCATTTTTCTCTATTGCAATACTTACTAGATTATTGCTTAATTTTTAAAAAATTTTCTATTATCAAAGCATCAAAATAATGAATCGATTTGCTTTTTCTGATTCTCCATCACATGTTGCAATAATTACTGAATTCATTTTTCTCATTGCAATACTTACTAGTTTATTGCCGAATACTTTAAAATTTTCTGTTATGAAAGCATCAAAATATTGAATCGATTTGCTTTTTCTGATTCTCCATCACATGTTGCAATAATTACTGAATTCATTTTTCTCTATTGCAATACTTACTAGTTTATTGCCGAATACTTTAAAATTTTCTGTTATGAAAGCATCAAAATATTGAATCGATTTGCTTTTTCTGATTCTCCATCACATGTTGCAATAATTACTGAATTCATTTTTCTCTATTGCAATACTTACTAGTTTATTGCCGAATACTTTAAAATTTTCTGTTATGAAAGCATCAAAATATTGAATCGATTTGCTTTTTCTGATTCTCCATCACATGTTGCAATTTAATAATTACTGAATTCATTTTTCTCTATTGCAATACTTACTAGTTTATTGCTTAATTATTTTTTAAAATTTTCTATTATCAAAGCATCAAAATATTGAATCGATTTGCTTTTTCTGATTCTCCATCACATGTTGCAATAATTACTGAATTCATTTTTCTCTATTGCAATACTTACTAGTTTATTGCCGAATACTTTAAAATTTTCTGTTATGAAAGCATCAAAATATTGAATCGATTTGCTTTTTCTGATTCTCCATCACATGTTGCAATAATTACTGAATTCATTTTTCTCTATTGCAATACTTACTAGTTTATTGCCGAATACTTTAAAATTTTTCTGTTATGAAAGCATCAAAATATTGAATCGATTTGCTTTTTCTGAATTCTCCATCACATGTTGCAATAATTACTGAATTCATTTTTCTCTATTGCAATACTTACTAGTTTTATTGCCGAATATTTTAAAATTTTCTGTTATCAAAGCATCAAAATATTGAATCGATTTGCTTTTTCTGATTCTCCATCACATGTTGCAATAATTACTGAATTCATTTTTCTCTATTGCAATACTTACTAGTTTATTGCCGAATACTTTAAAATTTTCTGTTATGAAAGCATCAAAATATTGAATCGATTTGCTTTTTCTGATTCTCCATCACATGTTGCAATAATTACTGAATTCATTTTTCTCTATTGCAATACTTACTAGTTTATTGCCGAATACTTTTAAAATTTTCTGTTATGAAAGCATCAAAATATTGAATCGATTTGCTTTTTTCTGATTCTCCATCACATGTTGCAATAATTACTGAATTCATTTTTCTCTATTGCAATACTTACTAGTTTATTGCCGAATACTTTAAAATTTTCTGTTATGAAAGCATCAAAATATTGAATCGATTTGCTTTTTCTGATTCTCCATCACATGTTGCAATAATTACTGAATTCATTTTTCTCTATTGCAATACTTACTAGTTTATTGCCGAATATTTTAAAATTTTTCTGTTATCAAAGCATCAAAATATTGAATCGATTTGCTTTTTCTGATTCTCCATCACATGTTGCAATAATTACTGAATTCATTTTTCTCTATTGCAATACTTACTAGTTTATTGCCGAATACTTTAAAATTTTCTGTTATGAAAGCATCAAAATATTGAATCGATTTGCTTTTTCTGATTCTCCATCACATGTTGCAATAATTACTGAATTCATTTTTCTCTATTGCAATACTTACTAGTTTATTGCCGAATACTTTAAAATTTTCTGTTATCAAAGCATCAAAATAATGAATCGATTTGCTTTTTTCTGATTCTCCATCACATGTTGCAATAATTACTGAATTCATTTTTCTCTATTGCAATACTTACTAGTTTATTGCCGAATACTTTAAAATTTTCTGTTATGAAAGCATCAAAATATTGAATCGATTTGCTTTTTCTGATTCTCCGTCACATGTTGCAATAATTACTGAATTCATTTTTCTCTATTGCAATACTTACTAGTTTATTGCTTAATACTTTTAAAATTTTCTGTTATCAAAGCATCAAAATATTGAATCGATTTGCTTTTTCTGATTCTCCATCACATGTTGCAATAATTACTGAATTCATTTTTCTCTATTGCAATACTTACTAGTTTATTGCCGAATACTTTAAAATTTTCTGTTATGAAAGCATCAAAATATTGAATCGATTTGCTTTTTCTGATTCTCCATCACATGTTGCAATAATTACTGAATTCATTTTTCTCTATTGCAATACTTACTAGTTTATTGCCTTAATTCTTTAAAATTTTCTGTTATCAAAGCATCAAAATAATGAATCGATTTGCTTTTTCTGATTCTCCATCACATGTTGCAATAATTACTGAATTCATTTTTCTCATTGCAATACTTACTAGTTTATTGCCTGAATATTTTAAAATTTTCTATTATCAAAGCATCAAAATAATGAATCGATTTGCTTTTTCTGATTCTCCGTCACATGTTGCAATAATTACTGAATTCATTTTTCTCTACATGCAATACTTACTAGTTTATTGCCGAATACTTTAAAATTTTCTGTTATGAAAGCATCAAAATATTGAATCGATTTGCTTTTTCTGATTCTCCATCACATGTTGCAATAATTACTGAATTCATTTTTCTCTATTGCAATACTTACTAGTTTATTGCTTAATTATTTTAAATTTTTCTATTATCAAAGCATCAAAATATTGAATCGATTTGCTTTTTCTGATTCTCCATCACATGTTGCAATAATTACTGAATTCATTTTTCTCTATTGCAATACTTACTAGTTTATTGCCGAATACTTTAAAATTTTCTGTTATGAAAGCATCAAAATATTGAATCGATTTGCTTTTTCTGATTCTCCGTCACATGTTGCAATAATTACTGAATTCATTTTTCTCTATTGCAATACTTACTAGTTTATTGCCGAATACTTTTAAAATTTTCTGTTATGAAAGCATCAAAATATTGAATCGATTTGCTTTTTCTGATTCTCCATCACATGTTGCAATAATTACTGAATTCATTTTTCTCCTATTGCAATACTTACTAGTTTATTGCCGAATACTTTAAAAATTTTCTGTTATGAAAGCATCAAAATATTGAATCGATTTGCTTTTTCTGATTCTCCATCACATGTTGCAATAATTACTGAATTCATTTTTCTCTATTGCAATACTTACTAGTTTATTGCCGAATACTTTAAAATTTTCTATTATCAAAGCATCAAAATATTGAATCGATTTGCTTTTTCTGATTCTCCATCACATGTTGCAATAATTACTGAATTCATTTTTCTCTATTGCAATACTTACTAGTTTATTGCCGAATACTTTAAAATTTTCTATTATCAAAGCATCAAAATATTGAATCGATTTGCTTTTTCTGATTCTCCATCACATGTTGCAATAATTACTGAATTCATTTTTCTCTATTGCAATACTTACTAGTTTATTGCCGAATATTTTAAAATTTTCTGTTATCAAAGCATCAAAATATTGAATCGATTTGCTTTTTCTGATTCTCCATCACATGTTGCAATAATTACTGAATTCATTTTTCTCTATTGCAATACTTACTAGTTTATTGCCGAATACTTTAAAATTTTCTGTTATGAAAGCATCAAAATATTGAATCGATTTGCTTTTTTCTGATTCTCCATCACATGTTGCAATAATTACTGAATTCATTTTTCTCTATTGCAATACTTACTAGTTTATTGCTTAATACTTTAAAATTTTCTGTTATCAAAGCATCAAAATATTGAATCGATTTGCTTTTTCTGATTCTCCATCACATGTTGCAATAATTACTGAATTCATTTTTCTCTATTGCAATACTTACTAGTTTATTGCCGAATACTTTAAAATTTTCTATTATCAAAGCATCAAAATAATGAATCGATTTGCTTTTTCTGATTCTCCATCACATGTTGCAATAATTACTGAATTCATTTTTCTCTATTGCAATACTTACTAGTTTATTGCCGAATACTTTTAAAATTTTCTGTTATGAAAGCATCAAAATATTGAATCGATTTGCTTTTTCTGATTCTCCATCACATGTTGCAATAATTACTGAATTCATTTTTCTCTATTGCAATACTTACTAGTTTATTGCCGAATACTTTTAAAATTTTCTGTTATGAAAGCATCAAAATATTGAATCGATTTGCTTTTTCTGATTCTCCATCACATGTTGCAATAATTACTGAATTCATTTTTCTCTATTGCAATACTTACTAGTTTATTGCCGAATATTTTAAAATTTTCTGTTATGAAAGCATCAAAATATTGAATCGATTTGCTTTTTCTGATTCTCCATCACATGTTGCAATAATTACTGAATTCATTTTTTCTCTATTGCAATACTTACTAGTTTATTGCCGAATACTTTAAAATTTTTCTGTTATGAAAGCATCAAAATATTGAATCGATTTGCTTTTTCTGATTCTCCATCACATGTTGCAATAATTACTGAATTCATTTTTCTCTATTGCAATACTTACTAGATTATTGCTTAATTTTTTTAAAATTTTCTATTATCAAAGCATCAAAATAATGAATCGATTTGCTTTTTCTGATTCTCCATCACATGTTGCAATAATTACTGAATTCATTTTTCTCTATTGCAATACTTACTAGTTTATTGCCGAATACTTTAAAATTTTCTGTTATGAAAGCATCAAAATATTGAATCGATTTGCTTTTTTCTGATTCTCCATCACATGTTGCAATAATTACTGAATTCATTTTTCTCTATTGCAATACTTACTAGTTTATTGCCGAATACTTTAAAATTTTCTGTTATGAAAGCATCAAAATATTGAATCGATTTGCTTTTTCTGATTCTCCATCACATGTTGCAATAATTACTGAATTCATTTTTCTCTATTGCAATACTTACTAGTTTATTGCTTAATTATTTAAAATTTTTCTATTATCAAAGCATCAAAATAATGAATCGATTTGCTTTTTCTGATTCTCCATCACATGTTGCAATAATTACTGAATTCATTTTTCTCTAATGCAATACTTACTAGATTATTGCTTAATTATTTTAAAATTTTCTATTATCAAAGCATCAAAATATTGAATCGATTTGCTTTTTCTGATTCTCCATCACATGTTGCAATAATTACTGAATTCATTTTTCTCTATTGCAATACTTACTAGTTTATTGCTTAATACTTTAAAATTTTCTTTTATGAAAGCATCAAAATATTGAATCGATTTGCTTTTTCTGATTCTCCATCACATGTTGCAATAATTACTGAATTCATTTTTCTATTGCAATACTTACTAGTTTATTGCCGAATACTTTAAAATTTTCTGTTATCAAAGCATCAAAATATTGAATCGATTTGCTTTTTCTGATTCTCCGTCACATGTTGCAATAATTACTGAATTCATTTTTCTCTATTGCAATACTTACTAGTTTATTGCCGAATACTTTAAAAATTTTCTGTAAATAAAAAGAATAAAAATAATGAATCGATTTGCTTTTTCTGATTCTCCATCACATGTTGCAATAATTACTGAATTCATTTTTCTCTATTGCAATACTTACTAGTTTATTGCCGAATACTTTAAAATTTTCTGTTATGAAAGCATCAAAATATTGAATCGATTTGCTTTTTTCTGATTCTCCATCACATGTTGCAATAATTACTGAATTCATTTTTTCTCTATTGCAATACTTACTAGTTTATTGCCGAATACTTTTAAAATTTTCTGTTATGAAAGCATCAAAATATTGAATCGATTTGCTTTTTCTGATTCTCCATCACATGTTGCAATAATTACTGAATTCATTTTTCTCTATTGCAATACTTACTAGTTTATTGCCGAATACTTTAAAATTTTCTGTTATGAAAGCATCAAAATATTGAATCGATTTGCTTTTTCTGATTCTCCATCACATGTTGCAATAATTACTGAATTCATTTTTTCTCTATTGCAATACTTACTAGTTTATTGCCGAATACTTTAAAATTTTCTGTTATGAAAGCATCAAAATATTGAATCGATTTGCTTTTTTCTGATTCTCCATCACATGTTGCAATAATTACTGAATTCATTTTTCTCTATTGCAATACTTACTAGTTTATTGCCGAATACTTTAAAATTTTCTGTTATGAAAGCATCAAAATATTGAATCGATTTGCTTTTTCTGATTCTCCATCACATGTTGCAATAATTACTGAATTCATTTTTCTATTGCAATACTTACTAGTTTATTGCTGAATACTTTTAAAATTTTCTATTATCAAAGCATCAAAATATTGAATCGATTTGCTTTTTTTGATTCTCCGTCACATGTTGCAATAATTACTGAATTCATTTTTCTCATTGCAATACTTACTAGTTTATTGCCGAATACTTTAAAATTTTCTGTTATGAAAGCATCAAAATATTGAATCGATTTGCTTTTTCTGATTCTATATCACATGTTGCAATAATTACTGAATTCATTTTTCTCTATTGCAATACTTACTAGTTTATTGCCTAATTACTTTAAAATTTTCTATTATCAAAGCATCAAAATATTGAATCGATTTGCTTTTTCTGATTCTCCATCACATGTTGCAATAATTACTGAATTCATTTTTCTCTATTGCAATACTTACTAGTTTATTACCAAATATTTAAAAATTTTCTGTTATCAAAGCATCAAAATATTGAATCGATTTGCTTTTTCTGATTCTCCATCACATGTTGCAATAATTACTGAATTCATTTTTCTCTATTGCAATACTTACTAGTTTATTGCCGAATACTTTAAAATTTTCTGTTATGAAAGCATCAAAATATTGAATCGATTTGCTTTTTTTCTGGATTCTCCATCACATGTTGCAATAATTACTGAATTCATTTTTCTCTATTGCAATACTTACTAGTTTATTGCTTAATTATTTTAAAATTTTCTATTATCAAAGCATCAAAATATTGAATCGATTTGCTTTTTCTGATTCTCCATCACATGTTGCAATAATTACTGAATTCATTTTTCTCTAATGCAATACTTACTAGATTATTGCTTAATTATTTTAAATTTTTCTATTATCAAAGCATCAAAATAATGAATCGATTTGCTTTTTCTGATTCTCCATCACATGTTGCAATAATTAAAATTCATTTTTCTCTATTGCAATACTTACTAGTTTTTGCTTAATATTTTAAAATTTTTCTATTTAAAGCATCAAAATATTGAATCGATTTGTTTTTTTCTGATTCTCTATCACATGTTGCAATAATTACTGAATTCATTTTTTCTATTGCAATACTTACTAGTTTATTGCCGAATACTTTTAAAATTTTCTGTTATGAAAGATCAAAATATTGAATCGATTTGCTTTTTCTGATTCTCCATCACATGTTGCAATAATTACTGAATTTATTTTTCTCAATTGCAATACTTACTAGATTATTGCTTAATACTTTAAAATTTTCTATTATCAAAGCATCAAAATAATGGAATCGATTT
>NW_025318840.1:0-725 GCF_018153725.1 Drosophila mojavensis | reverse complement strand
TTGCAATAGAGAAAAAATGAGATTCGGTAATTATGGCAACATGTGACGGAGAATAAGAAAAGCAAATCGATTCAGCATATTTTGATGCTTTCATAACGAAAATTTACAAAGTATTATTCGGCAATAAACTAGTAGTATTGCAATGAAAAATAATTCAGTAATTATTTGCAACATGTGACGGAGAATCAGAAAAAGCAAAATCGATTCAATATTTTGATACTTTCATAACAGAAAATTTTAAAGTATTCGGCAATAAACTAGTAAGTATTGCAATGAAAAATGAATTCAGTAATTATTGCAATATGATGGAGGGAATCAGAAAAAACAAATCGATTCATTATTTTGATGCTTTTGATAATAGAAAATTTTAAAATAATTAGGCAATGAAAACTCAGTAAGTATTGCAATAGAGAAAAATGAATTCAGTAATTATTGCAACATGTGACGGAAAATCAGAAGAAGCAAATCGATTCATTATTTGGCTTTTGATAATAGAAAATTTTAAAAAATTAAGCAATAAACTAGTAAGTGATTGCAATAGAAAAACGAATTCAGTAATTATTGCAACATGTGACGGAGAATCAAAAAAACAAATCGATTATCAATATTTTGATGCTTTCATAACCAGAAAATTTTAAAAGAATTCGGAATAAATTAGTAAGTATTGCAATAGGAAAAATGAATTCAGTAATTATTGCAACATGTGATGGAGGAGAATCAGAAAA
>NW_025318839.1:107500-150000 GCF_018153725.1 Drosophila mojavensis | reverse complement strand
TTTTCTCTCATATGAACTTGCCTTGCGCAACACCACTCCATATATAGGTTTCTGGACACAATCTCTTTATATACACCATTTTTTCCAAAGGGAACCACTCACCCATATATTGTCATGTATTACATATAATACAATCACTTAACTTCATTATTCTTTATTATATTATATTAATAACCTATGCTGGCAAGGCAACACTCCACATTCACATGAATTTTTCATTTTTAATTTTCTCTCATATGAACTTGCCTTGCGCAACACCACTCCCCTATATAGGTTTCTGGACACAATCTCTTTATATACGCCATTTTTTCCAAAGGGAACCACTCACCCATATATTGTCATGTATTACATATAATACAATCACTTAACTTCATTATTCTTTATTATATTATATTAATAACCTATGCTGGCAAGGCAACACTCCACATTCATATGAATTTTTCATTTTTAATTTTCTCTCATATGAACTTGCCTTGCGCAACACCACTCCCCTATATAGGTTTTTGGACACAACTTGTTTATATACGCCATTTTTCACATGGGGCACCACAGACCTTTGCATTTTCATGTATTATTTTAATGATACAATCACTTAATTTCATTATTCTTTATTTATAATTATATTACATTAATATTCTATGCCTTTCAGAACATCTTAGTTACATATTTTATATTTATATGCTGGAACCGAGGTTCTCTCTATATATTATAAGTGGAACCTCAGTCACATATTTTATATTTATATAGGTGGAACCGAGGTTCTCTCTATATATTATACGTGGAACCACAGTCACATATTTTATATTTATATGCTGGAACCGAGGTTCTCTCTATATATTATTTATAAGTGGAACCTCAGTCACATATTTTATATTTATATAGGTGGAACCGAGGTTCTCTCTATATATTATAAGTGGAACCTCGGTCACATATTTTATATTTATATAGGTGGAACCGAGGTTCTCTCTATATATTATTATAAGTGGAACCTCAGTCACATATTTTATATTTAATTTATATAGGTGGAACCGAGGTTCTCTCTATATATTATTATAAGTGGAACCTCAGTCACATATTTTATATTTATATAGGTGGAACCGAAATTCTCTCTATATATATAATATACAATCATTTAATTTCATTATTCTTTATTATATCATATTAATAACCTATGCTGGCAAGGCAACACTCCACATTCATATGAATTTTTCATTTTTAATTTTCTCTCATATGAACTTGCCTTGCGCAACACCACTCCCCTATATAGGTTTCTGGACACAATCTCTTTATATACGCCATTTTTTCCAAAGGGAACCACTCACCCATATATTGTCATGTATTACATATAATACAATCACTTAACTTCATTATTCTTTATTATATTATATTAATAACCTATGCTGGCAAGGCAACACTCCACATTCATATGAATTTTTCATTTTTAATTTTCTCTCATATGAACTTGCCTTGCGCAACACCACTCCCCTATATAGGTTTTTGGACACAACTTGTTTATATACGCCATTTTTCACATGGGGCACCACAGACCTTTGCATTTTCATGTATTATTTTAATGATACAATCACTTAATTTCATTATTCTTTATTTATAATTATATTACATTAATATTCTATGCCTTTCAGAACATCTTAGTTACATATTTTATATTTATATGCTGGAACCGAGGTTCTCTCTATATATTATAAGTGGAACCTCAGTCACATATTTTATATTTATATAGGTGGAACCGAGGTTCTCTCTATATATTATACGTGGAACCACAGTCACATATTTTATATTTATATGCTGGAACCGAGGTTCTCTCTATATATTATTTATAAGTGGAACCTCAGTCACATATTTTATATTTATATAGGTGGAACCGAGGTTCTCTCTATATATTATAAGTGGAACCTCGGTCACATATTTTATATTTATATAGGTGGAACCGAGGTTCTCTCTATATATTATTATAAGTGGAACCTCAGTCACATATTTTATATTTAATTTATATAGGTGGAACCGAGGTTCTCTCTATATATTATTATAAGTGGAACCTCAGTCACATATTTTATATTTATATAGGTGGAACCGAAATTCTCTCTATATATATAATATATACAATCATTTAATTTCATTATTCTTTATTATATCATATTAATAACCTATGCTGGCAAGGCAACACTCCACATTCATATGAATTTTTCATTTTTAATTTTCTCTCATATGAACTTGCCTTGCGCAACACCACTCCCCTATAAGGTTTCTGGACACAATCTCTTTATATACGCCATTTTTTCCAAAGGGAACCACTCACCCATATATTGTCATGTATTACATATAATACAATCACTTAACTTCATTATTCTTTATTATATTATATTAATAACCTATGCTGGCAAGGCAACACTCCACATTCATATGAATTTTTCATTTTTAATTTTCTCTCATATGAACTTGCCTTGCGCAACACCACTCCCCTATATAGGTTTTTGGACACAACTTGTTTATATACGCCATTTTTCACATGGGGCACCACAGACCTTTGCATTTTCATGTATTATTTTAATGATACAATCACTTAATTTCATTATTCTTTATTTATAATTATATTACATTAATATTCTATGCCTTTCAGAACATCTTAGTTACATATTTTATATTTATATGCTGGAACCGAGGTTCTCTCTATATATTATAAGTGGAACCTCAGTCACATATTTTATATTTATATAGGTGGAACCGAGGTTCTCTCTATATATTATACGTGGAACCACAGTCACATATTTTATATTTATATGCTGGAACCGAGGTTCTCTCTATATATTATTTATAAGTGGAACCTCAGTCACATATTTTATATTTATATAGGTGGAACCGAGGTTCTCTCTATATATTATAAGTGGAACCTCGGTCACATATTTTTATATTTATATAGGTGGAACCGAGGTTCTCTCTATATATTATTATAAGTGGAACCTCAGTCACATATTTTATATTTAATTTATATAGGTGGAACCGAGGTTCTCTCTATATATTATTATAAGTGGAACCTCAGTCACATATTTTATATTTATATAGGTGGAACCGAAATTCTCTCTATATATATAATATACAATCATTTAATTTCATTATTCTTTATTATATCATATTAATAACCTATGCTGGCAAGGCAACACTCCACATTCATATGAATTTTTCATTTTTAATTTTCTCTCATATGAACTTGCCTTGCGCAACACCACTCCCCTATATAGGTTTCTGGACACAATCTTTTTATATACGCCATTTTTTCCAAAGGGGAACCACTCACCCATATATTGTCATGTATTACATATAATACAATCACTTAACTTCATTATTCTTTATTATATTATATTAATAACCTATGCTGGCAAGGTAACACTCCACATTCATATGAATTTTTCATTTTTAATTTTCTCTCATATGAACTTGCCTTGCGCAACACCACTCCCCTTTTTTCGATCCATTTTCACATGCAAAGACCTTTGCATTTTCATGTATTATTTTAATGATACAATCACTTAATTTCATTATTCTTTATTTATAATTATATTACATTAATATTCTATGCCTTTCAGAACATCTTAGTTACATATTTTATATTTATATGCTGGAACCGAGGTTCTCTCTATATATTATAAGTGGAACCTCAGTCACATATTTTATATTTATATAGGTGGAACCGAGGTTCTCTCTATATATTATACGTGGAACCACAGTCACATATTTTATATTTATATGCTGGAACCGAGGTTCTCTCTATATATTATTTATAAGTGGAACCTCAGTCACATATTTTATATTTATATAGGTGGAACCGAGGTTCTCTCTATATATTATAAGTGGAACCTCGGTCACATATTTTATATTTATATAGGTGGAACCGAGGTTCTCTCTATATATTATTATAAGTGGAACCTCAGTCACATATTTTATATTTAATTTATATAGGTGGAACCGAGGTTCTCTCTATATATTATTATAAGTGGAACCTCAGTCACATATTTTATATTTATATAGGTGGAACCGAAATTCTCTCTATATATATAATATACAATCATTTAATTTCATTATTCTTTATTATATCATATTAATAACCTATGCTGGCAAGGCAACACTCCACATTCATATGAATTTTTCATTTTTAATTTTCTCTCATATGAACTTGCCTTGCGCAACACCACTCCCCTATATAGGTTTCTGGACACAATCTCTTTATATACGCCATTTTTTCCAAAGGGAACCACTCACCCATATATTGTCATGTATTACATATAATACAATCACTTAACTTCATTATTCTTTATTATATTATATTAATAACCTATGCTGGCAAGGCAACACTCCACATTCATATGAATTTTTCATTTTTAATTTTCTCTCATATGAACTTGCCTTGCGCAACACCACTCCCCTATATAGGTTTTTGGACACAACTTGTTTATATACGCCATTTTTCACATGGGGCACCACAGACCTTTGCATTTTCATGTATTATTTTAATGATACAATCACTTAATTTCATTATTCTTTATTTATAATTATATTACATTAATATTCTATGCCTTTCAGAACATCTTAGTTACATATTTTATATTTATATGCTGGAACCGAGGTTCTCTCTATATATTATAAGTGGAACCTCAGTCACATATTTTATATTTATATAGGTGGAACCGAGGTTCTCTCTATATATTATACGTGGAACCACAGTCACATATTTTATATTTATATGCTGGAACCGAGGTTCTCTCTATATATTATTTATAAGTGGAACCTCAGTCACATATTTTATATTTATATAGGTGGAACCGAGGTTCTCTCTATATATTATAAGTGGAAACCTCGGTCACATATTTTATATTTATATAGGTGGAACCGAGGTTCTCTCTATATATTATTATAAGTGGAACCTCAGTCACATATTTTATATTTAATTTATATAGGTGGAACCGAGGTTCTCTCTATATATTATTATAAGTGGAACCTCAGTCACATATTTTATATTTATATAGGTGGAACCGAAATTCTCTCTATATATATAATATACAATCATTTAATTTCATTATTCTTTATTATATCATATTAATAACCTATGCTGGCAAGGCAACACTCCACATTCATATGAATTTTTCATTTTTAATTTTCTCTCATATGAACTTGCCTTGCACAAAACACCACTCCCCTAATATATAGGTTTTTGGACACAACTCTCTTTATATACGCCATTTTTTCATTTTTTATTTTTTTTCTTTAAAAATTTTCTTTCGCAACACCACTCCCCTATATAGGTTTTTGGACACAACTTGTTTATATACGCCATTTTACCTCAATTTTCATGTATTATTTTTAATGATACAATCACTTAATTTCATTATTCTTTATTTATAATTATATTACATTAATATTCTATGCCTTTCAGAACATCTTAGTTACATATTTTATATTTATATGCTGGAACCGAGGTTCTCTCTATATATTATAAGTGGAACCTCAGTCACATATTTTATATTTATATAGGTGGAACCGAGGTTCTCTCTATATATTATACGTGGAACCACAGTCACATATTTTATATTTATATGCTGGAACCGAGGTTCTCTCTATATTATTTATAAGTGGAACCTCAGTCACATATTTTATATTTATATAGGTGGAAACCGAGGTTCTCTCTATATATTATAAGTGGAACCTCGGTCACATATTTTATATTTATAAGGAACAGGTTCTTTATATATTATTATAAGTGGAACCTCAGTCATCACTATATTTTATATTATATTTATATAGGTGGAACCGAGGTTCTCTCTATATATTATTATAAGTGGAACCTCAGTCACATATTTTATATTTAATTATATAGGTGGAACCGAGGTTCTCTCTATATATTATTATAAGTGGGAACCTCAGTCACATATTTTATATTTATATAGGTGGAACCTGAAATTCTCTATATATATAATATACAATCATTTAATTTCATTATTCTTTATTATATCATATTAATAACCTATGCTGGCAAGGCAACACTCCACATTCATATGAATTTTTCATTTTTAATTTTTATTTTCTCATATGAACTTGCCTTGCGCAACACCACTCCCCTATATAGGTTTCTGGACACAATCTCTTTATATACGCCATTTTTTCCAAAGGGAACCACTCACCCATATATTGTCATGTATTACATATAATACAATCACTTAACTTCATTATTCTTTATTATATTATATTAATAACCTATGCTGGCAAGGCAACACTCCACATTCATATGAATTTTTCATTTTTAATTTTCTCTCATATGAACTTGCCTTGCGCAACACCACTCCCCTATATAGGTTTTTGGACACAACTTGTTTATATACGCCATTTTTCACATGGGGCACCACAGACCTTTGCATTTTCATGTATTATTTTAATGATACAATCACTTAATTTCATTATTCTTTATTTATAATTATATTACATTAATATTCTATGCCTTTCAGAACATCTTAGTTACATATTTTATATTTATATGCTGGAACCGAGGTTCTCTCTATATATTATAAGTGGAACCTCAGTCACATATTTTATATTTATATAGGTGGAACCGAGGTTCTCTCTATATATTATACGTGGAACCACAGTCACATATTTTATATTTATATGCTGGAACCGAGGTTCTCTCTATATATTATTTATAAGTGGAACCTCAGTCACATATTTTATATTTATATAGGTGGAACCGAGGTTCTCTCTATATATTATAAGTGGAACCTCGGTCACATATTTTATATTTATATAGGTGGAACCGAGGTTCTCTCTATATATTATTATAAGTGGAACCTCAGTCACATATTTTATATTTAATTTATATAGGTGGAACCGAGGTTCTCTCTATATATTATTATAAGTGGAACCTCAGTCACATATTTTATATTTATATAGGTGGAACCGAAATTCTCTCTATATATATAATATACAATCATTTAATTTCATTATTCTTTATTATATCATATTAATAACCTATGCTGGCAAGGCAACACTCCACATTCATATGAATTTTTCATTTTTAATTTTCTCTCATATGAACTTGCCTTGCGCAACACCACTCCCCTATATAGGTTTCTGGACACAATCTCTTTATATACGCCATTTTTTCCAAAGGGAAACCACTCACCCATATATTGTCATGTATTACATATAATACAATCACTTAACTTCATTATTCTTTATTATATTATATTAATAACCTATGCTGGCAAGGCAACACTCCACATTCATATGAATTTTTCATTTTTAATTTTCTCTCATATGAACTTGCCTTGCGCAACACCACTCCCCTATATAGGTTTTTGGACACAACTTGTTTATATACGCCATTTTTCACATGGGGCACCACAGACCTTTGCATTTTCATGTATTATTTTAATGATACAATCACTTAATTTCATTATTCTTTATTTATAATTATATTACATTAATATTCTATGCCTTTCAGAACATCTTAGTTACATATTTTATATTTATATGCTGGAACCGAGGTTCTCTCTATATATTATAAGTGGAACCTCAGTCACATATTTTATATTTATATAGGTGGAACCGAGGTTCTCTCTATATATTATACGTGGAACCACAGTCACATATTTTATATTTATATGCTGGAACCGAGGTTCTCTCTATATATTATTTATAAGTGGAACCTCAGTCACATATTTTATATTTATAAGGTGGAACCGAGGTTCTCTCTATATATTATAAGTGGAACCTCGGTCACATATTTTATATTTATATAGGTGGAACCGAGGTTCTCTCTATATATTATTATAAGTGGAACCTCAGTCACATATTTTATATTTAATTTATATAGGTGGAACCGAGGTTCTCTCTATATATTATTATAAGTGGAACCTCAGTCACATATTTTATATTTATATAGGTGGAACCGAAATTCTCTCTATATATATAATATACAATCATTTAATTTCATTATTCTTTATTATATCATATTAATAACCTATGCTGGCAAGGCAACACTCCACATTCATATGAATTTTTCATTTTTAATTTTCTCTCATATGAACTTGCCTTGCGCAACACCACTCCCCTATATAGGTTTCTGGACACAACCTCTTTATATACGCCATTTTTTCCAAAGGGAACCACTCACCCATATATTGTCATGTATTACATATAATACAATACACTTAACTTCATTATTCTTTATTATATTATATTAATAACCTATGCTGGCAAGACACTCCACATTCATTATTCATTTTTCATTTTTAATTCTCATATGGACTTACTTGCCTTGCGCAACACCACTCCTATATAGGTTTTTGGACACAACTTGTTTATATACGCCATTTTTCACATGGGGGGACCACAGACCTTTTATTCATGTATTATTTTAATGATACAATCACTTAATTTCATTATTCTTTATTTATAATTATATTACATTAATATTCTATGCCTTTCAGAACATCTTAGTTACATATTTTATATTTATATGCTGGAACCGAGGTTCTCTCTATATATTATAAGTGGAACCTCAGTCACATATTTTATATTTATATAGGTGGAACCGAGGTTCTCTCTATATATTATACGTGGAACCACAGTCACATATTTTATATTTATATGCTGGAACCGAGGTTCTCTCTATATATTATTTATAAGTGGAACCTCAGTCACATATTTTATATTTATATAGGTGGAACCGAGGTTCTCTCTATATATTATAAGTGGAACCTCGGTCACATATTTTATATTTATATAGGTGGAACCGAGGTTCTCTCTATATATTATTATAAGTGGAACCTCAGTCACATATTTTATATTTAATTTATATAGGTGGAACCGAGGTTCTCTCTATATATTATTATAAGTGGAACCTCAGTCACATATTTTATATTTATATAGGTGGAACCGAAATTCTCTCTATATATATAATATACAATCATTTAATTTCATTATTCTTTATTATATCATATTAATAACCTATGCTGGCAAGGCAACACTCCACATTCATATGAATTTTTCATTTTTAATTTTCTCTCATATGAACTTGCCTTGCGCAACACCACTCCCCTATATAGGTTTCTGGACACAATCTCTTTATATACGCCATTTTTTCCAAAGGGAACCACTCACCCATATATTGTCATGTATTACATATAATACAATCACTTAACTTCATTATTCTTTATTATATTATATTAATAACCTATGCTGGCAAGGCAACACTCCACATTCATATGAATTTTTCATTTTTAATTTTCTCTCATATGAACTTGCCTTGCGCAACACCACTCCCCTATATAGGTTTTTGGACACAACTTGTTTATATACGCCATTTTTCACATGGGGCACCACAGACCTTTGCATTTTCATGTATTATTTTAATGATACAATCACTTAATTTCATTATTCTTTATTTATAATTATATTACATTAATATTCTATGCCTTTCAGAACATCTTAGTTACATATTTTATATTTATATGCTGGAACCGAGGTTCTCTCTATATATTATAAGTGGAACCTCAGTCACATATTTTATATTTATATAGGTGGAACCGAGGTTCTCTCTATATATTATACGTGGAACCACAGTCACATATTTTATATTTATATGCTGGAACCGAGGTTCTCTCTATATATTATTTATAAGTGGAACCTCAGTCACATATTTTATATTTATATAGGTGGAACCGAGGTTCTCTCTATATATTATAAGTGGAACCTCGGTCACATATTTTATATTTATATAGGTGGAACCGAGGTTCTCTCTATATATTATTATAAGTGGAACCTCAGTCACATATTTTATATTTAATTTATATAGGTGGAACCGAGGTTCTCTCTATATATTATTATAAGTGGAACCTCAGTCACATATTTTATATTTATATAGGTGGAACCGAAATTCTCTCTATATATATAATATACAATCATTTAATTTCATTATTCTTTATTATATCATATTAATAACCTATGCTGGCAAGGCAACACTCCACATTCATATGAATTTTTCATTTTTAATTTTCTCTCATATGAACTTGCCTTGCGCAACACCACTCCCCTATATAGGTTTCTGGACACAATCTCTTTATATACGCCATTTTTTCCAAAGGGAACCACTCACCCATATATTGTCATGTATTACATATAATACAATCACTTAACTTCATTATTCTTTATTATATTATATTAATAACCTATGCTGGCAAGGCAACACTCCACATTCATATGAATTTTTCATTTTTAATTTTCTCTCATATGAACTTGCCTTGCGCAACACCACTCCCCTATATAGGTTTTTGGACACAACTTGTTTATATACGCCATTTTTCACATGGGGCACCACAGACCTTTGCATTTTCATGTATTATTTTAATGATACAATCACTTAATTTCATTATTCTTTATTTATAATTATATTACATTAATATTCTATGCCTTTCAGAACATCTTAGTTACATATTTTATATTTATATAGCTGGAACCGAGGTTCTCTCTATATATTATAAGTGGAACCTCAGTCACATATTTTATATTTATATAGGTGGAACCGAGGTTCTCTCTATATATTATACGTGGAACCACAGTCACATATTTTATATTTATATGCTGGAACCGAGGTTCTCTCTATATATTATTTATAAGTGGAACCTCAGTCACATATTTTATATTTATATAGGTGGAACCGAGGTTCTCTCTATATATTATAAGTGGAACCTCGGTCACATATTTTATATTTATATAGGTGGAACCGAGGTTCTCTCTATATATTATTATAAGTGGAACCTCAGTCACATATTTTATATTTAATTTATATAGGTGGAACCGAGGTTCTCTCTATATATTATTATAAGTGGAACCTCAGTCACATATTTTATATTTATATAGGTGGAACCGAAATTCTCTCTATATATATAATATACAATCATTTAATTTCATTATTCTTTATTATATCATATTAATAACCTATGCTGGCAAGGCAACACTCCACATTCATATGAATTTTTCATTTTTAATTTTCTCTCATATGAACTTGCCTTGCGCAACACCACTCCCCTATATAGGTTTCTGGACACAATCTCTTTATATACGCCATTTTTTCCAAAGGGAACCACTCACCCATATATTGTCATGTATTACATATAATACAATCACTTAACTTCATTATTCTTTATTATATTATATTAATAACCTATGCTGGCAAGGCAACACTCCACATTCATATGAATTTTTCATTTTTAATTTTCTCTCATATGAACTTGCCTTGCGCAACACCACTCCCCTATATAGGTTTTTGGACACAACTTGTTTATATACGCCATTTTTCACATGGGGCACCACAGACCTTTGCATTTTCATGTATTATTTTAATGATACAATCACTTAATTTCATTATTCTTTATTTATAATTATATTACATTAATATTCTATGCCTTTCAGAACATCTTAGTTACATATTTTATATTTATATGCTGGAACCGAGGTTCTCTCTATATATTATAAGTGGAACCTCAGTCACATATTTTATATTTATATAGGTGGAACCGAGGTTCTCTCTATATATTATACGTGGAACCACAGTCACATATTTTATATTTATATGCTGGAACCGAGGTTCTCTCTATATATTATTTATAAGTGGAACCTCAGTCACATATTTTATATTTATATAGGTGGAACCGAGGTTCTCTCTATATATTATAAGTGGAACCTCGGTCACATATTTTATATTTATATAGGTGGAACCGAGGTTCTCTCTATATATTATTATAAGTGGAACCTCAGTCACATATTTTATATTTAATTTATATAGGTGGAACCGAGGTTCTCTCTATATATTATTATAAGTGGAACCTCAGTCACATATTTTATATTTATATAGGTGGAACCGAAATTCTCTCTATATATATAATATACAATCATTTAATTTCATTATTCTTTATTATATCATATTAATAACCTATGCTGGCAAGGCAACACTCCACATTCATATGAATTTTTCATTTTTAATTTTCTCTCATATGAACTTGCCTTGCGCAACACCACTCCCCTATATAGGTTTCTGGACACAATCTCTTTATATACGCCATTTTTTCCAAAGGGAACCACTCACCCATATATTGTCATGTATTACATATAATACAATCACTTAACTTCATTATTCTTTATTATATTATATTAATAACCTATGCTGGCAAGGCAACACTCCACATTCATATGAATTTTTCATTTTTAATTTTCTCTCATATGAACTTGCCTTGCGCAACACCACTCCCCTATATAGGTTTTTGGACACAACTTGTTTATATACGCCATTTTTCACATGGGGCACCACAGACCTTTGCATTTTCATGTATTATTTTAATGATACAATCACTTAATTTCATTATTCTTTATTTATAATTATATTACATTAATATTCTATGCCTTTCAGAACATCTTAGTTACATATTTTATATTTATATGCTGGAACCGAGGTTCTCTCTATATATTATAAGTGGAACCTCAGTCACATATTTTATATTTATATAGGTGGAACCGAGGTTCTCTCTATATATTATACGTGGAACCACAGTCACATATTTTATATTTATATGCTGGAACCGAGGTTCTCTCTATATATTATTTATAAGTGGAACCTCAGTCACATATTTTATATTTATATAGGTGGAACCGAGGTTCTCTCTATATATTATAAGTGGAACCTCGGTCACATATTTTATATTTATATAGGTGGAACCGAGGTTCTCTCTATATATTATTATAAGTGGAACCTCAGTCACATATTTTATATTTAATTTATATAGGTGGAACCGAGGTTCTCTCTATATATTATTATAAGTGGAACCTCAGTCACATATTTTATATTTATATAGGTGGAACCGAAATTCTCTCTATATATATAATATACAATCATTTAATTTCATTATTCTTTATTATATCATATTAATAACCTATGCTGGCAAGGCAACACTCCACATTCATATGAATTTTTCATTTTTAATTTTCTCTCATATGAACTTGCCTTGCGCAACACCACTCCCCTATATAGGTTTCTGGACACAATCTCTTTATATACGCCATTTTTTCCAAAGGGAACCACTCACCCATATATTGTCATGTATTACATATAATACAATCACTTAACTTCATTATTCTTTATTATATTATATTAATAACCTATGCTGGCAAGGCAACACTCCACATTCATATGAATTTTTCATTTTTAATTTTCTCTCATATGAACTTGCCTTGCGCAACACCACTCCCCTATATAGGTTTCTGGACACAATCTCTTTATATACGCCATTTTTTCCAAAGGGAACCACTCACCCATATATTGTCATGTATTACATATAATACAATCACTTAACTTCATTATTCTTTATTATATTATATTAATAACCTATGCTGGCAAGGCAACACTCCACATTCATATGAATTTTTCATTTTTAATTTTCTCTCATATGAACTTGCCTTGCGCAACACCACTCCCCTATATAGGTTTTTGGACACAACTTGTTTATATACGCCATTTTTCACATGGGGCACCACAGACCCTTTGCATTTTCATGTATTATTTTAATGATACAATCACTTAATTTCATTATTCTTTATTTATAATTATATTACATTAATATTCTATGCCTTTCAGAACATCTTAGTTACATATTTTATATTTATATGCTGGAACCGAGGATCTCTCTATATATTATAAGTGGAACCTCAGTCACATATTTTATATTTATATAGGTGGAACCGAGGTTCTCTCTATATATTATACGTGGAACCACAGTCACATATTTTATATTTATATGCTGGAACCGAGGTTCTCTCTATATATTATTTATAAGTGGAACCTCAGTCACATATTTTATATTTATATAGGTGGAACCGAGGTTCTCTCTATATATTATAAGTGGAACCTCGGTCACATATTTTATATTTATATAGGTGGAACCGAGGTTCTCTCTATATATTATTATAAGTGGAACCTCAGTCACATATTTTATATTTAATTTATATAGGTGGAACCGAGGTTCTCTCTATATATTATTATAAGTGGAACCTCAGTCACATATTTTATATTTATATAGGTGGAACCGAAATTCTCTCTATATATATAATATACAATCATTTAATTTCATTATTCTTTATTATATCATATTAATAACCTATGCTGGCAAGGCAACACTCCACATTCATATGAATTTTTCATTTTTAATTTTCTCTCATATGAACTTGCCTTGCGCAACACCACTCCCCTATATAGGTTTCTGGACACAATCTCTTTATATACACCATTTTTTCCAAAGGGAACCACTCACCCATATATTGTCATGTATTACATATAATACAATCACTTAACTTCATTATTCTTTATTATATTATATTAATAACCTATGCTGTCAAGGCAACACTCCACATTCATATGAATTTTTCATTTTTAATTTTCTCTCATATGAACTTGCCTTGCGCAACACCACTCCCCTATATAGGTTTTTGGACACAACTTGTTTATATACGCCATTTTTCACAAGGGGAACCACAGACCTTTGCATTTTCATGTATTATTTCAATAATGCAATCCATTTAACTTCATTATTCTTTATTATATTATTATAATAATCTATGCTGGCAAGGCAACACTCCACATTCATATGAATTTTTCATTTTTAATTTTCTCTCATATGAACTTGCCTTGCGCAACACCACTCCCCTATATAGGTTTCTGGACACAATCTCTTTATATACGCCATTTTTTCCAAAGGGAACCACTCACCCATATATTGTCATGTATTACATATAATACAATCACTTAACTTCATTATTCTTTATTATATTATATTAATAACCTATGCTGGCAAGGCAACACTCCACATTCATATGAATTTTTCATTTTTAATTTTCTCTCATATGAACTTGCCTTGCGCAACACCACTCCCCTATATAGGTTTTTGGACACAACTTGTTTATATACGCCATTTTTCACATGGGGCACCACAGACCTTTGCATTTTCATGTATTATTTTAATGATACAATCACTTAATTTCATTATTCTTTATTTATAATTATATTACATTAATATTCTATGCCTTTCAGAACATCTTAGTTACATATTTTATATTTATATGCTGGAACCGAGGTTCTCTCTATATATTATAAGTGGAACCTCAGTCACATATTTTATATTTATATAGGTGGAACCGAGGTTCTCTCTATATATTATACGTGGAACCACAGTCACATATTTTATATTTATATGCTGGAACCGAGGTTCTCTCTATATATTATTTATAAGTGGAACCTCAGTCACATATTTTATATTTATATAGGTGGAACCGAGGTTCTCTCTATATATTATAAGTGGAACCTCGGTCACATATTTTATATTTATATAGGTGGAACCGAGGTTCTCTCTATATATTATTATAAGTGGAACCTCAGTCACATATTTTATATTTAATTTATATAGGTGGAACCGAGGTTCTCTCTATATATTATTATAAGTGGAACCTCAGTCACATATTTTATATTTATATAGGTGGAACCGAAATTCTCTCTATATATATAATATACAATCATTTAATTTCATTATTCTTTATTATATCATATTAATAACCTATGCTGGCAAGGCAACACTCCACATTCATATGAATTTTTCATTTTTAATTTTCTCTCATATGAACTTGCCTTGCGCAACACCACTCCCCTATAGGGTTTCTGGACACAATCTCTTTATATACGCCATTTTTTCCAAAGGGAACCACTCACCCATATATTGTCATGTATTACATATAATACAATCACTTAACTTCATTATTCTTTATTATATTATATTAATAACCTATGCTGGCAAGGCAACACTCCACATTCATATGAATTTTTCATTTTTAATTTTCTCTCATATGAACTTGCCTTGCGCAACACCACTCCCCTATATAGGTTTTTGGACACAACTTGTTTATATACGCCATTTTTCACATGGGGGCACCACAGACCTTTGCATTTTCATGTATTATTTTAATGATACAATCACTTAATTTCATTATTCTTTATTTATAATTATATTACATTAATATTCTATGCCTTTCAGAACATCTTAGTTACATATTTTATATTTATATGCTGGAACCGAGGTTCTCTCTATATATTATAAGTGGAACCTCAGTCACATATTTTATATTTATATAGGTGGAACCGAGGTTCTCTCTATATATTATACGTGGAACCACAGTCACATATTTTTATATTTATATGCTGGAACCGAGGTTCTCTCTATATATTATTTATAAGTGGAACCTCAGTCACATATTTTATATTTATATAGGTGGAACCGAGGTTCTCTCTATATATTATAAGTGGAACCTCGGTCACATATTTTATATTTATATAGGTGGAACCGAGGTTCTCTCTATATATTATTATAAGTGGAACCTCAGTCACATATTTTATATTTAATTTATATAGGTGGAACCGAGGTTCTCTCTATATATTATTATAAGTGGAACCTCAGTCACATATTTTATATTTATATAGGTGGAACCGAAATTCTCTCTATATATATAATATACAATCATTTAATTTCATTATTCTTTATTATATCATATTAATAACCTATGCTGGCAAGGCAACACTCCACATTCATATGAATTTTTCATTTTTAATTTTCTCTCATATGAACTTGCCTTGCGCAACACCACTCCCCTATATGGTTTTTGGACACAACTTGTTTATATACGCCATTTTTCACATGGGGCACCACAGACCTTTGCATTTTCATGTATTATTTTAATGATACAATCACTTAATTTCATTATTCTTTATTTATAATTATATTACATTAATATTCTATGCCTTTCAGAACATCTTAGTTACATATTTTATATTTATATGCTGGAACCGAGGTTCTCTCTATATATTATAAGTGGAACCTCAGTCACATATTTTATATTTATATAGGTGGAACCGAGGTTCTCTCTATATATTATACGTGGAACCACAGTCACATATTTTATATTTATATGCTGGAACCGAGGTTCTCTCTATATATTATTTATAAGTGGAACCTCAGTCACATATTTTATATTTATATAGGTGGAACCGAGGTTCTCTCTATATATTATAAGTGGAACCTCGGTCACATATTTTATATTTATATAGGTGGAACCGAGGTTCTCTCTATATATTATTATAAGTGGAACCTCAGTCACATATTTTATATTTAATTTATATAGGTGGAACCGAGGTTCTCTCTATATATTATTATAAGTGGAACCTCAGTCACATATTTTATATTTATATAGGTGGAACCGAAATTCTCTCTATATATATAATATACAATCATTTAATTTCATTATTCTTTATTATATCATATTAATAACCTATGCTGGCAAGGCAACACTCCACATTCATATGAATTTTTCATTTTTAATTTTCTCTCATATGAACTTGCCTTGCGCAACACCACTCCCCTATATAGGTTTCTGGACACAATCTCTTTATATACGCCATTTTTTCCAAAGGGAACCACTCACCCATATATTGTCATGTATTACATATAATACAATCACTTAACTTCATTATTCTTTATTATATTATATTAATAACCTATGCTGGCAAGGCAACACTCCACATTCATATGAATTTTTCATTTTTAATTTTCTCTCATATGAACTTGCCTTGCGCAACACCACTCCCCTATATAGGTTTTTGGACACAACTTGTTTATATACGCCATTTTTCACATGGGGCACCACAGACCTTTGCATTTTCATGTATTATTTTAATGATACAATCACTTAATTTCATTATTCTTTATTTATAATTATATTACATTAATATTCTATGCCTTTCAGAACATCTTAGTTACATATTTTATATTTATATGCTGGAACCGAGGTTCTCTCTATATATTATAAGTGGAACCTCAGTCACATATTTTATATTTATATAGGTGGAACCGAGGTTCTCTCTATATATTATACGTGGAACCACAGTCACATATTTTATATTTATATGCTGGAACCGAGGTTCTCTCTATATATTATTTATAAGTGGAACCTCAGTCACATATTTTATATTTATATAGGTGGAACCGAGGTTCTCTCTATATATTATAAGTGGAACCTCGGTCACATATTTTATATTTATATAGGTGGAACCGAGGTTCTCTCTATATATTATTATAAGTGGAACCTCAGTCACATATTTTATATTTAATTTATATAGGTGGAACCGAGGTTCTCTCTATATATTATTATAAGTGGAACCTCAGTCACATATTTTATATTTATATAGGTGGAACCGAAATTCTCTCTATATATATAATATACAATCATTTAATTTCATTATTCTTTATTATATCATATTAATAACCTATGCTGGCAAGGCAACACTCCACATTCATATGAATTTTTCATTTTTAATTTTCTCTCATATGAACTTGCCTTGCGCAACACCACTCCCCTATATAGGTTTTTGGACAAACTTTTTATATACGCCATTTTTCACATGGGACCACAGACCTTTGCATTTTCATGTATTATTTTAATGATACAATCACTTAATTTCATTATTCTTTATTTATAATTATATTACATTAATATTCTATGCCTTTATCTTAGTTACATATTTTATATTTATATGCTGGAACCGAGGTTCTCTATTATATATATTTTATATTATATAAGTGGAACCTCAGTCACATATTTTATATTTATATAGGTGGAACCCAGTCACATATTTTATATTTATATAATATAATATACAATCATTTAATTTCATTATTCTTTATTATATCATATTAATAACCTATGCTGGCAAGGCAACACTCCACATTCATATGAATTTTTCATTTTTAATTTTCTCTCATATGAACTTGCCTTGCGCAACACCACTCCATATAGGTTTCTGGACACAATCTCTTTATATACGCCATTTTTTCCAAAGGGAACCACTCACCCATATATTGTCATGTATTACATATAATACAATCACTTAACTTCATTATTCTTTATTATATTATATTAATAACCTATGCTGGCAAGGCAACACTCCACATTCATATGAATTTTTCATTTTTAATTTTCTCTCATATGAACTTGCCTTGCGCAACACCACTCCCCTATATAGGTTTTTGGACACAACTTGTTTATATACGCCATTTTTCACATGGGGCACCACAGACCTTTGCATTTTCATGTATTATTTTAATGATACAATCACTTAATTTCATTATTCTTTATTTATAATTATATTACATTAATATTCTATGCCTTTCAGAACATCTTAGTTACATATTTTATATTTATATGCTGGAACCGAGGTTCTCTCTATATATTATAAGTGGAACCTCAGTCACATATTTTATATTTATATAGGTGGAACCGAGGTTCTCTCTATATATTATACGTGGAACCACAGTCACATATTTTATATTTATATGCTGGAACCGAGGTTCTCTCTATATATTATTTATAAGTGGAACCTCAGTCACATATTTTATATTTATATAGGTGGAACCGAGGTTCTCTCTATATATTATAAGTGGAACCTCGGTCACATATTTTATATTTATATAGGTGGAACCGAGGTTCTCTCTATATATTATTATAAGTGGAACCTCAGTCACATATTTTATATTTAATTTATATAGGTGGAACCGAGGTTCTCTCTATATATTATTATAAGTGGAACCTCAGTCACATATTTTATATTTATATAGGTGGAACCGAAATTCTCTCTATATATATAATATACAATCATTTAATTTCATTATTCTTTATTATATTATATTAATAACCTATGCTGGAAGGCAACAACTCCACATTCATATGAATTTTTCATTTTTAATTTTCTCTCATATGAACTTGCCTTGCGCAACACCACTCCCCTATATAGGTTTTTGGACACAACTTGTTTATATACGCCATTTTTCACATGACAGACCTTTGCATTTTCATGTATTATTTTAATGATACAATCACTTAATTTCATTATTCTTTATTTATAATTATATTACATTAATATTCTATGCCTTTCAGAACATCTTAGTTACATATTTTATATTTATATGCTGGAACCGAGGTTCTCTCTATATATTATAAGTGGAACCTCAGTCACATATTTTATATTTATATAGGTGGAACCGAAATTCTCTCTATATATATAATATACAATCATTTAATTTCATTATTCTTTATTATATCATATTAATAACCTATGCTGGCAAGGCAACACTCCACATTCATATGAATTTTTCATTTTTAATTTTCTCTCATATGAACTTGCCTTGCGCAACACCACTCCCCTATATAGGTTTCTGGACACAATCTCTTTATATACGCCATTTTTTCCAAAGGGAACCACTCACCCATATATTGTCATGTATTACATATAATACAATCACTTAACTTCATTATTCTTTATTATATTATATTAATAACCTATGCTGGCAAGGCAACACTCCACATTCATATGAATTTTTCATTTTTAATTTTCTCTCATATGAACTTGCCTTGCGCAACACCACTCCCCTATATAGGTTTTTGGACACAACTTGTTTATATACGCCATTTTTCACATGGGGCACCACAGACCTTTGCATTTTCATGTATTATTTTAATGATACAATCACTTAATTTCATTATTCTTTATTTATAATTATATTACATTAATATTCTATGCCTTTCAGAACATCTTAGTTACATATTTTATATTTATATGCTGGAACCGAGGTTCTCTCTATATATTATAAGTGGAACCTCAGTCACATATTTTATATTTATATAGGTGGAACCGAGGTTCTCTCTATATATTATACGTGGAACCACAGTCACATATTTTATATTTATATGCTGGAACCGAGGTTCTCTCTATATATTATTTATAAGTGGAACCTCAGTCACATATTTTATATTTATATAGGTGGAACCGAGGTTCTCTCTATATATTATAAGTGGAACCTCGGTCACATATTTTATATTTATATAGGTGGAACCGAGGTTCTCTCTATATATTATTATAAGTGGAACCTCAGTCACATATTTTATATTTAATTTATATAGGTGGAACCGAGGTTCTCTCTATATATTATTATAAGTGGAACCTCAGTCACATATTTTATATTTATATAGGTGGAACCGAAATTCTCTCTATATATATAATATACAATCATTTAATTTCATTATTCTTTATTATATCATATTAATAACCTATGCTGGCAAGGCAACACTCCACATTCATATGAATTTTTCATTTTTAATTTTCTCTCATATGAACTTGCCTTGCGCAACACCACTCCCCTATATAGGTTTCTGGACACAATCTCTTTATATACGCCATTTTTTCCAAAGGGAACCACTCACCCATATATTGTCATGTATTACATATAATACAATCACTTAACTTCATTATTCTTTATTATATTATATTAATAACCTATGCTGGCAAGGCAACACTCCACATTCATATGAATTTTTCATTTTTAATTTTCTCTCATATGAACTTGCCTTGCGCAACACCACTCCCCTATAGGTTTCTGGACACAACTTCTTTATATACGCCATTTTTCAAAGGGGAACCACTCACCCATATGCATTGTCATGTATTATTTTAATGATACAATCACTTAATTTCATTATTCTTTATTTATAATTATATTACATTAATATTCTATGCCTTTCAGAACATCTTAGTTACATATTTTATATTTATATGCTGGAACCGAGGTTCTCTCTATATATTATAAGTGGAACCTCAGTCACATATTTTATATTTATATAGGTGGAACCGAGGTTCTCTCTATATATTATACGTGGAACCACAGTCACATATTTTATATTTATATGCTGGAACCGAGGTTCTCTCTATATATTATTTATAAGTGGAACCTCAGTCACATATTTTATATTTATATAGGTGGAACCGAGGTTCTCTCTATATATTATAAGTGGAACCTCGGTCACATATTTTATATTTATATAGGTGGAACCGAGGTTCTCTCTATATATATTATTATAAGTGGAACCTCAGTCACATATTTTATATTTAATTTATATAGGTGGAACCGAGGTTCTCTCTATATATTATTATAAGTGGAACCTCAGTCACATATTTTATATTTATATAGGTGGAACCGAAATTCTCTCTATATATATAATATACAATCATTTAATTTCATTATTCTTTATTATATCATATTAATAACCTATGCTGGCAAGGCAACACTCCACATTCATATGAATTTTTCATTTTTAATTTTCTCTCATATGAACTTGCCTTGCGCAACACCACTCCCCTATATAGGTTTCTGGACAAATCTCTTTATATACGCCATTTTTTCAACCATACATATTTCATATATTACAATCATAACTTCATTATTCTTTATTATATTATATTAATAACCTATGCTGGCAAGGCAACACTCCACATTCATATGAATTTTTCATTTTTAATTTTCTCTCATATGAACTTGCCTTGCGCAACACCACTCCCCTATATAGGTTTTTGGACACAACTTGTTTATATACGCCATTTTTCACATGGGGCACCACAGACCTTTGCATTTTCATGTATTATTTTAATGATACAATCACTTAATTTCATTATTCTTTATTTATAATTATATTACATTAATATTCTATGCCTTTCAGAACATCTTAGTTACATATTTTATATTTATATGCTGGAACCGAGGTTCTCTCTATATATTATAAGTGGAACCTCAGTCACATATTTTATATTTATATAGGTGGAACCGAGGTTCTCTCTATATATTATACGTGGAACCACAGTCACATATTTTATATTTATATGCTGGAACCGAGGTTCTCTCTATATATTATTTATA
Organism: Drosophila mojavensis; assembly: GCF_018153725.1. Taxonomy (NCBI): domain Eukaryota; kingdom Metazoa; phylum Arthropoda; class Insecta; order Diptera; family Drosophilidae; genus Drosophila; species Drosophila mojavensis. Next base: position 127,105 of record NW_025318839.1, on the reverse strand, counting down.
AGTGGAACCTCAGTCACATATTTTATATTTATATAGGTGGAACCGAGGTTCTCTCTATATATTATAAGTGGAACCACAGTCACATATTTTATATTTATATGCTGGAACCGAGGTTCTCTCTATATATTATTTATAAGTGGAACCTCAGTCACATATTTTATATTTATATAGGTGGAACCGAGGTTCTCTCTATATATTATAAGTGGAACCTCGGTCACATATTTTATATTTATATAGGTGGAACCGAGGTTCTCTCTAATATTATTATAAGTGGAACCTCAGTCACATATTTTATATTTAATTTATATAGGTGGAACCGAGGTTCTCTCTATATATTATTATAAGTGGAACCTCAGTCACATATTTTATATTTATATAGGTGGAACCGAAATTCTCTCTATATATATAATATACAATCATTTAATTTCATTATTCTTTATTATATCATATTAATAACCTATGCTGGCAAGGCAACACTCCACATTCATATGAATTTTTCATTTTTAATTTTCTCTCATATGAACTTGCCTTGCGCAACACCACTCCCCTATATAGGTTTCTGGACACAATCTCTTTATATACGCCATTTTTTCCAAAGGGAACCACTCACCCATATATTGTCATGTATTACATATAATACAATCACTTAACTTCATTATTCTTTATTATATTATATTAATAACCTATGCTGGCAAGGCAACACTCCACATTCATATGAATTTTTCATTTTTAATTTTCTCTCATATGAACTTGCCTTGCGCAACACCACTCCCCTATATAGGTTTCTGGACACAATCTCTTTATATACGCCATTTTTTCCAAAGGGAACCACTCACCCATATATTGTCATGTATTATTTTAATGATACAATCACTTAATTTCATTATTCTTTATTTATAATTATATTACATTAATATTCTATGCCTTTCAGAACATCTTAGTTACATATTTTATATTTATATGCTGGAACCGAGGTTCTCTCTATATATTATAAGTGGAACCTCAGTCACATATTTTATATTTATATAGGTGGAACCGAGGTTCTCTCTATATATTATACGTGGAACCACAGTCACATATTTTATATTTATATGCTGGAACCGAGGTTCTCTCTAATATTATTTATAAGTGGAACCTCAGTCACATATTTTATATTTATATAGGTGGAACCGAGGTTCTCTCTATATATTATAAGTGGAACCTCGGTCACATATTTTATATTTATATAGGTGGAACCGAGGTTCTCTCTATATATTATTATAAGTGGAACCTCAGTCACATATTTTATATTTAATTTATATAGGTGGAACCGAGGTTCTCTCTATATATTATTATAAGTGGAACCTCAGTCACATATTTTATATTTAATTTATATAGGTGGAACCGAGGTTCTCTCTATATATTATTATAAGTGGAACCTCAGTCACATATTTTATATTTATATAGGTGGAACCGAAATTCTCTCTATATATATAATATACAATCATTTAATTTCATTATTCTTTATTATATCATATTAATAACCTATGCTGGCAAGGCAACACTCCACATTCATATGAATTTTTCATTTTTAATTTTCTCTCATATGAACTTGCCTTGCGCAACACCACTCCCCTATATAGGTTTCTGGACACAATCTCTTTATATACGCCATTTTTTCCAAAGGGAACCACTCACCCATATATTGTCATGTATTACATATAATACAATCACTTAACTTCATTATTCTTTATTATATTATATTAATAACCTATGCTGGCAAGGCAACACTCCACATTCATATGAATTTTTCATTTTTAATTTTCTCTCATATGAACTTGCCTTGCGCAACACCACTCCCCTATATAGGTTTCTGGACACAATCTCTTTATATACGCCATTTTTTCCAAAGGGAACCACTCACCCATATATTGTCATGTATTATTTTAATGATACAATCACTTAATTTCATTATTCTTTATTTATAATTATATTACATTAATATTCTATGCCTTTCAGAACATCTTAGTTACATATTTTATATTTATATGCTGGAACCGAGGTTCTCTCTATATATTATAAGTGGAACCTCAGTCACATATTTTATATTTATATAGGTGGAACCGAGGTTCTCTCTATATATTATACGTGGAACCACAGTCACATATTTTATATTTATATGCTGGAACCGAGGTTCTCTCTATATATTATTTATAAGTGGAACCTCAGTCACATATTTTATATTTATATAGGTGGAACCGAGGTTCTCTCTATATATTATAAGTGGAACCTCGGTCACATATTTTATATTTATATAGGTGGAACCGAGGTTCTCTCTATATATTATTATAAGTGGAACCTCAGTCACATATTTTATATTTAATTTATATAGGTGGAACCGAGGTTCTCTCTATATATTATTATAAGTGGAACCTCAGTCACATATTTTATATTTATATAGGTGGAACCGAGGTTCTCTCTATATATTATAAGTGGAACCTCGGTCACATATTTTATATTTATATAGGTGGAACCGAGGTTCTCTCTATATATTATTATAAGTGGAACCTCAGTCACATATTTTATATTTAATTTATATAGGTGGAACCGAGGTTCTCTCTATATATTATTATAAGTGGAACCTCAGTCACATATTTTATATTTATATAGGTGGAACCGAAATTCTCTCTATATATATAATATACAATCATTTAATTTCATTATTCTTTATTATATTATATTAATAACCTATGCTGGCAAGGCAACACTCCACATTCATATGAATTTTTCATTTTTAATTTTCTCTCATATGAACTTGCCTTGCGCAACACCACTCCCCTATATAGGTTTTTGGACACAACTTGTTTATATACGCCATTTTTCACATGGGGCACCACAGACCTTTGCATTTTCATGTATTATTTTAATGATACAATCACTTAATTTCATTATTCTTTATTTATAATTATATTACATTAATATTCTATGCCTTTCAGAACATCTTAGTTACATATTTTATATTTATATGCTGGAACCGAGGTTCTCTCTATATATTATAAGTGGAACCTCAGTCACATATTTTATATTTATATAGGTGGAACCGAAATTCTCTCTATATATATAATATACAATCATTTAATTTCATTATTCTTTATTATATCATATTAATAACCTATGCTGGCAAGGCAACACTCCACATTCATATGAATTTTTCATTTTTAATTTTCTCTCATATGAACTTGCCTTGCGCAACACCACTCCCCTATATAGGTTTCTGGACACAATCTCTTTATATACGCCATTTTTTCCAAAGGGAACCACTCACCCATATATTGTCATGTATTACATATAATACAATCACTTAACTTCATTATTCTTTATTATATTATATTAATAACCTATGCTGGCAAGGCAACACTCCACATTCATATGAATTTTTCATTTTTAATTTTCTCTCATATGAACTTGCCTTGCGCAACACCACTCCCCTATATAGGTTTTTGGACACAACTTGTTTATATACGCCATTTTTCACATGGGGCACCACAGACCTTTGCATTTTCATGTATTATTTTAATGATACAATCACTTAATTTCATTATTCTTTATTTATAATTATATTACATTAATATTCTATGCCTTTCAGAACATCTTAGTTACATATTTTATATTTATATGCTGGAACCGAGGTTCTCTCTATATATTATAAGTGGAACCTCAGTCACATATTTTATATTTATATAGGTGGAACCGAGGTTCTCTCTATATATTATACGTGGAACCACAGTCACATATTTTATTTTTATATGCTGGAACCGAGGTTCTCTCTATATATTATTTATAAGTGGAACCTCAGTCACATATTTTATATTTATATAGGTGGAACCGAGGTTCTCTCTATATATTATAAGTGGAACCTCGGTCACATATTTTATATTTATATAGGTGGAACCGAGGTTCTCTCTATATATTATTATAAGTGGAACCTCAGTCACATATTTTATATTTAATTTATATAGGTGGAACCGAGGTTCTCTCTATATATTATTATAAGTGGAACCTCAGTCACATATTTTATATTTATATAGGTGGAACCGAAATTCTCTCTATATATATAATATACAATCATTTAATTTCATTATTCTTTATTATATCATATTAATAACCTATGCTGGCAAGGCAACACTCCACATTCATATGAATTTTTCATTTTTAATTTTCTCTCATATGAACTTGCCTTGCGCAACACCACTCCCCTATATAGGTTTTTGGACACAACTTGTTTATATACGCCATTTTTCACATGGGGCACCACAGACCTTTGCATTTTCATGTATTATTTTAATGATACAATCACTTAATTTCATTATTCTTTATTTATAATTATATTACATTAATATTCTATGCCTTTCAGAACATCTTAGTTACATATTTTATATTTATATGCTGGAACCGAGGTTCTCTCTATATATTATAAGTGGAACCTCAGTCACATATTTTATATTTATATAGGTGGAACCGAGGTTCTCTCTATATATTATACGTGGAACCACAGTCACATATTTTATATTTATATGCTGGAACCGAGGTTCTCTCTATATATTATAAGTGGAACCTCAGTCACATATTTTATATTTATATAGGTGGAACCGAGGTTCTCTCTATATATTATACGTGGAACCACAGTCACATATTTTATATTTATATGCTGGAACCGAGGTTCTCTCTATATATTATTTATAAGTGGAACCTCAGTCACATATTTTATATTTATATAGGTGGAACCGAGGTTCTCTCTATATATTATAAGTGGAACCTCGGTCACATATTTTATATTTATATAGGTGGAACCGAGGTTCTCTCTATATATTATTATAAGTGGAACCTCAGTCACATATTTTATATTTAATTTATATAGGTGGAACCGAGGTTCTCTCTATATATTATTATAAGTGGAACCTCAGTCACATATTTTATATTTATATAGGTGGAACCGAAATTCTCTCTATATATATAATATACAATCATTTAATTTCATTATTCTTTATTATATCATATTAATAACCTATGCTGGCAAGGCAACACTCCACATTCATATGAATTTTTCATTTTTAATTTTCTCTCATATGAACTTGCCTTGCGCAACACCACTCCCCTATATAGGTTTCTGGACACAATCTCTTTATATACGCCATTTTTTCCAAAGGGAACCACTCACCCATATATTGTCATGTATTACATATAATACAATCACTTAACTTCATTATTCTTTATTATATTATATTAATAACCTATGCTGGCAAGGCAACACTCCACATTCATATGAATTTTTCATTTTTAATTTTCTCTCATATGAACTTGCCTTGCGCAACACCACTCCCCTATATAGGTTTCTGGACACAATCTCTTTATATACGCCATTTTTTCCAAAGGGAACCACTCACCCATATATTGTCATGTATTATTTTAATGATACAATCACTTAATTTCATTATTCTTTATTTATAATTATATTACATTAATATTCTATGCCTTTCAGAACATCTTAGTTACATATTTTATATTTATATGCTGGAACCGAGGTTCTCTCTATATATTATAAGTGGAACCTCAGTCACATATTTTATATTTATATAGGTGGAACCGAGGTTCTCTCTATATATTATACGTGGAACCACAGTCACATATTTTATATTTATATGCTGGAACCGAGGTTCTCTCTAATATTATTTATAAGTGGAACCTCAGTCACATATTTTATATTTATATAGGTGGAACCGAGGTTCTCTCTATATATTATAAGTGGAACCTCGGTCACATATTTTATATTTATATAGGTGGAACCGAGGTTCTCTCTATATATTATTATAAGTGGAACCTCAGTCACATATTTTATATTTAATTTATATAGGTGGAACCGAGGTTCTCTCTATATATTATTATAAGTGGAACCTCAGTCACATATTTTATATTTATATAGGTGGAACCGAAATTCTCTCTATATATATAATATACAATCATTTAATTTCATTATTCTTTATTATATCATATTAATAACCTATGCTGGCAAGGCAACACTCCACATTCATATGAATTTTTCATTTTTAATTTTCTCTCATATGAACTTGCCTTGCGCAACACCACTCCCCTATATAGGTTTTTGGACACAACTTGTTTATATACGCCATTTTTCACATGGGGCACCACAGACCTTTGCATTTTCATGTATTATTTTAATGATACAATCACTTAATTTCATTATTCTTTATTTATAATTATATTACATTAATATTCTATGCCTTTCAGAACATCTTAGTTACATATTTTATATTTATATGCTGGAACCGAGGTTCTCTCTATATATTATAAGTGGAACCTCAGTCACATATTTTATATTTATATAGGTGGAACCGAGGTTCTCTCTATATATTATACGTGGAACCACAGTCACATATTTTATATTTATATGCTGGAACCGAGGTTCTCTCTATATATTATTTATAAGTGGAACCTCAGTCACATATTTTATATTTATATAGGTGGAACCGAGGTTCTCTCTATATATTATAAGTGGAACCTCGGTCACATATTTTATATTTATATAGGTGGAACCGAGGTTCTCTCTATATATTATTATAAGTGGAACCTCAGTCACATATTTTATATTTAATTTATATAGGTGGAACCGAGGTTCTCTCTATATATTATTATAAGTGGAACCTCAGTCACATATTTTATATTTATATAGGTGGAACCGAAATTCTCTCTATATATATAATATACAATCATTTAATTTCATTATTCTTTATTATATCATATTAATAACCTATGCTGGCAAGGCAACACTCCACATTCATATGAATTTTTCATTTTTAATTTTCTCTCATATGAACTTGCCTTGCGCAACACCACTCCCCTATATAGGTTTCTGGACACAATCTCTTTATATACGCCATTTTTTCCAAAGGGAACCACTCACCCATATATTGTCATGTATTACATATAATACAATCACTTAACTTCATTATTCTTTATTATATTATATTAATAACCTATGCTGGCAAGGCAACACTCCACATTCATATGAATTTTTCATTTTTAATTTTCTCTCATATGAACTTGCCTTGCGCAACACCACTCCCCTATATAGGTTTTTGGACACAACTTGTTTATATACGCCATTTTTCACATGGGGCACCACAGACCTTTGCATTTTCATGTATTATTTTAATGATACAATCACTTAATTTCATTATTCTTTATTTATAATTATATTACATTAATATTCTATGCCTTTCAGAACATCTTAGTTACATATTTTATATTTATATGCTGGAACCGAGGTTCTCTCTATATATTATAAGTGGAACCTCAGTCACATATTTTATATTTATATAGGTGGAACCGAGGTTCTCTCTATATATTATACGTGGAACCACAGTCACATATTTTATATTTATATGCTGGAACCGAGGTTCTCTCTATATATTATTTATAAGTGGAACCTCAGTCACATATTTTATATTTATATAGGTGGAACCGAGGTTCTCTCTATATATTATAAGTGGAACCTCGGTCACATATTTTATATTTATATAGGTGGAACCGAGGTTCTCTCTATATATTATTATAAGTGGAACCTCAGTCACATATTTTATATTTAATTTATATAGGTGGAACCGAGGTTCTCTCTATATATTATTATAAGTGGAACCTCAGTCACATATTTTATATTTATATAGGTGGAACCGAAATTCTCTCTATATATATAATATACAATCATTTAATTTCATTATTCTTTATTATATTATATTAATAACCTATGCTGGCAAGGCAACACTCCACATTCATATGAATTTTTCATTTTTAATTTTCTCTCATATGAACTTGCCTTGCGCAACACCACTCCCCTATATAGGTTTTTGGACACAACTTGTTTATATACGCCATTTTTCACATGGGGCACCACAGACCTTTGCATTTTCATGTATTATTTTAATGATACAATCACTTAATTTCATTATTCTTTATTTATAATTATATTACATTAATATTCTATGCCTTTCAGAACATCTTAGTTACATATTTTATATTTATATGCTGGAACCGAGGTTCTCTCTATATATTATAAGTGGAACCTCAGTCACATATTTTATATTTATATAGGTGGAACCGAAATTCTCTCTATATATATAATATACAATCATTTAATTTCATTATTCTTTATTATATCATATTAATAACCTATGCTGGCAAGGCAACACTCCACATTCATATGAATTTTTCATTTTTAATTTTCTCTCATATGAACTTGCCTTGCGCAACACCACTCCCCTATATAGGTTTCTGGACACAATCTCTTTATATACGCCATTTTTTCCAAAGGGAACCACTCACCCATATATTGTCATGTATTACATATAATACAATCACTTAACTTCATTATTCTTTATTATATTATATTAATAACCTATGCTGGCAAGGCAACACTCCACATTCATATGAATTTTTCATTTTTAATTTTCTCTCATATGAACTTGCCTTGCGCAACACCACTCCCCTATATAGGTTTTTGGACACAACTTGTTTATATACGCCATTTTTCACATGGGGCACCACAGACCTTTGCATTTTCATGTATTATTTTAATGATACAATCACTTAATTTCATTATTCTTTATTTATAATTATATTACATTAATATTCTATGCCTTTCAGAACATCTTAGTTACATATTTTATATTTATATGCTGGAACCGAGGTTCTCTCTATATATTATAAGTGGAACCTCAGTCACATATTTTATATTTATATAGGTGGAACCGAGGTTCTCTCTATATATTATACGTGGAACCACAGTCACATATTTTATATTTATATGCTGGAACCGAGGTTCTCTCTATATATTATTTATAAGTGGAACCTCAGTCACATATTTTATATTTATATAGGTGGAACCGAGGTTCTCTCTATATATTATAAGTGGAACCTCGGTCACATATTTTATATTTATATAGGTGGAACCGAGGTTCTCTCTATATATTATTATAAGTGGAACCTCAGTCACATATTTTATATTTAATTTATATAGGTGGAACCGAGGTTCTCTCTATATATTATTATAAGTGGAACCTCAGTCACATATTTTATATTTATATAGGTGGAACCGAAATTCTCTCTATATATATAATATACAATCATTTAATTTCATTATTCTTTATTATATCATATTAATAACCTATGCTGGCAAGGCAACACTCCACATTCATATGAATTTTTCATTTTTAATTTTCTCTCATATGAACTTGCCTTGCGCAACACCACTCCCCTATATAGGTTTCTGGACACAATCTCTTTATATACGCCATTTTTTCCAAAGGGAACCACTCACCCATATATTGTCATGTATTATTTTAATGATACAATCACTTAATTTCATTATTCTTTATTATATTATATTAATAACCTATGCTGGCAAGGCAACACTCCACATTCATATGAATTTTTCATTTTTAATTTTCTCTCATATGAACTTGCCTTGCGCAACACCACTCCCCTATATAGGTTTCTGGACACAATCTCTTTATATACGCCATTTTTTCCAAAGGGAACCACTCACCCATATATTGTCATGTATTATTTTAATGATACAATCACTTAATTTCATTATTCTTTATTTATAATTATATTACATTAATATTCTATGCCTTTCAGAACATCTTAGTTACATATTTTATATTTATATGCTGGAACCGAGGTTCTCTCTATATATTATAAGTGGAACCTCAGTCACATATTTTATATTTATATAGGTGGAACCGAGGTTCTCTCTATATATTATACGTGGAACCACAGTCACATATTTTATATTTATATGCTGGAACCGAGGTTCTCTCTATATATTATTTATAAGTGGAACCTCAGTCACATATTTTATATTTATATAGGTGGAACCGAGGTTCTCTCTATATATTATAAGTGGAACCTCGGTCACATATTTTATATTTATATAGGTGGAACCGAGGTTCTCTCTATATATTATTATAAGTGGAACCTCAGTCACATATTTTATATTTAATTTATATAGGTGGAACCGAGGTTCTCTCTATATATTATTATAAGTGGAACCTCAGTCACATATTTTATATTTATATAGGTGGAACCGAAATTCTCTCTATATATATAATATACAATCATTTAATTTCATTATTCTTTATTATATCATATTAATAACCTATGCTGGCAAGGCAACACTCCACATTCATATGAATTTTTCATTTTTAATTTTCTCTCATATGAACTTGCCTTGCGCAACACCACTCCCCTATATAGGTTTTTGGACACAACTTGTTTATATACGCCATTTTTCACATGGGGCACCACAGACCTTTGCATTTTCATGTATTATTTTAATGATACAATCACTTAATTTCATTATTCTTTATTTATAATTATATTACATTAATATTCTATGCCTTTCAGAACATCTTAGTTACATATTTTATATTTATATGCTGGAACCGAGGTTCTCTCTATATATTATAAGTGGAACCTCAGTCACATATTTTATATTTATATAGGTGGAACCGAGGTTCTCTCTATATATTATACGTGGAACCACAGTCACATATTTTATATTTATATGCTGGAACCGAGGTTCTCTCTATATATTATAAGTGGAACCTCAGTCACATATTTTATATTTATATAGGTGGAACCGAGGTTCTCTCTATATATTATACGTGGAACCACAGTCACATATTTTATATTTATATGCTGGAACCGAGGTTCTCTCTATATATTATTTATAAGTGGAACCTCAGTCACATATTTTATATTTATATAGGTGGAACCGAGGTTCTCTCTATATATTATAAGTGGAACCTCGGTCACATATTTTATATTTATATAGGTGGAACCGAGGTTCTCTCTATATATTATTATAAGTGGAACCTCAGTCACATATTTTATATTTAATTTATATAGGTGGAACCGAGGTTCTCTCTATATATTATTATAAGTGGAACCTCAGTCACATATTTTATATTTATATAGGTGGAACCGAAATTCTCTCTATATATATAATATACAATCATTTAATTTCATTATTCTTTATTATATCATATTAATAACCTATGCTGGCAAGGCAACACTCCACATTCATATGAATTTTTCATTTTTAATTTTCTCTCATATGAACTTGCCTTGCGCAACACCACTCCCCTATATAGGTTTCTGGACACAATCTCTTTATATACGCCATTTTTTCCAAAGGGAACCACTCACCCATATATTGTCATGTATTACATATAATACAATCACTTAACTTCATTATTCTTTATTATATTATATTAATAACCTATGCTGGCAAGGCAACACTCCACATTCATATGAATTTTTCATTTTTAATTTTCTCTCATATGAACTTGCCTTGCGCAACACCACTCCCCTATATAGGTTTCTGGACACAATCTCTTTATATACGCCATTTTTTCCAAAGGGAACCACTCACCCATATATTGTCATGTATTATTTTAATGATACAATCACTTAATTTCATTATTCTTTATTTATAATTATATTACATTAATATTCTATGCCTTTCAGAACATCTTAGTTACATATTTTATATTTATATGCTGGAACCGAGGTTCTCTCTATATATTATAAGTGGAACCTCAGTCACATATTTTATATTTATATAGGTGGAACCGAGGTTCTCTCTATATATTATACGTGGAACCACAGTCACATATTTTATATTTATATGCTGGAACCGAGGTTCTCTCTAATATTATTTATAAGTGGAACCTCAGTCACATATTTTATATTTATATAGGTGGAACCGAGGTTCTCTCTATATATTATAAGTGGAACCTCGGTCACATATTTTATATTTATATAGGTGGAACCGAGGTTCTCTCTATATATTATTATAAGTGGAACCTCAGTCACATATTTTATATTTAATTTATATAGGTGGAACCGAGGTTCTCTCTATATATTATTATAAGTGGAACCTCAGTCACATATTTTATATTTAATTTATATAGGTGGAACCGAGGTTCTCTCTATATATTATTATAAGTGGAACCTCAGTCACATATTTTATATTTATATAGGTGGAACCGAAATTCTCTCTATATATATAATATACAATCATTTAATTTCATTATTCTTTATTATATCATATTAATAACCTATGCTGGCAAGGCAACACTCCACATTCATATGAATTTTTCATTTTTAATTTTCTCTCATATGAACTTGCCTTGCGCAACACCACTCCCCTATATAGGTTTCTGGACACAATCTCTTTATATACGCCATTTTTTCCAAAGGGAACCACTCACCCATATATTGTCATGTATTACATATAATACAATCACTTAACTTCATTATTCTTTATTATATTATATTAATAACCTATGCTGGCAAGGCAACACTCCACATTCATATGAATTTTTCATTTTTAATTTTCTCTCATATGAACTTGCCTTGCGCAACACCACTCCCCTATATAGGTTTCTGGACACAATCTCTTTATATACGCCATTTTTTCCAAAGGGAACCACTCACCCTTATATTGTCATGTATTATTTTAATGATACAATCACTTAATTTCATTATTCTTTATTTATAATTATATTACATTAATATTCTATGCCTTTCAGAACATCTTAGTTACATATTTTATATTTATATGCTGGAACCGAGGTTCTCTCTATATATTATAAGTGGAACCTCAGTCACATATTTTATATTTATATAGGTGGAACCGAGGTTCTCTCTATATATTATACGTGGAACCACAGTCACATATTTTATATTTATATGCTGGAACCGAGGTTCTCTCTATATATTATTTATAAGTGGAACCTCAGTCACATATTTTATATTTATATAGGTGGAACCGAGGTTCTCTCTATATATTATAAGTGGAACCTCGGTCACATATTTTATATTTATATAGGTGGAACCGAGGTTCTCTCTATATATTATTATAAGTGGAACCTCAGTCACATATTTTATATTTAATTTATATAGGTGGAACCGAGGTTCTCTCTATATATTATTATAAGTGGAACCTCAGTCACATATTTTATATTTATATAGGTGGAACCGAAATTCTCTCTATATATATAATATACAATCATTTAATTTCATTATTCTTTATTATATCATATTAATAACCTATGCTGGCAAGGCAACACTCCACATTCATATGAATTTTTCATTTTTAATTTTCTCTCATATGAACTTGCCTTGCGCAACACCACTCCCCTATATAGGTTTCTGGACACAATCTCTTTATATACGCCATTTTTTCCAAAGGGAACCACTCACCCATATATTGTCATGTATTACATATAATACAATCACTTAACTTCATTATTCTTTATTATATTATATTAATAACCTATGCTGGCAAGGCAACACTCCACATTCATATGAATTTTTCATTTTTAATTTTCTCTCATATGAACTTGCCTTGCGCAACACCACTCCCCTATATAGGTTTTTGGACACAACTTGTTTATATACGCCATTTTTCACATGGGGCACCACAGACCTTTGCATTTTCATGTATTATTTTAATGATACAATCACTTAATTTCATTATTCTTTATTTATAATTATATTACATTAATATTCTATGCCTTTCAGAACATCTTAGTTACATATTTTATATTTATATGCTGGAACCGAGGTTCTCTCTATATATTATAAGTGGAACCTCAGTCACATATTTTATATTTATATAGGTGGAACCGAGGTTCTCTCTATATATATTATACGTGGAACCACAGTCACATATTTTATATTTATATGCTGGAACCGAGGTTCTCTCTATATATTATTTATAAGTGGAACCTCAGTCACATATTTTATATTTATATAGGTGGAACCGAGGTTCTCTCTATATATTATAAGTGGAACCTCGGTCACATATTTTATATTTATATAGGTGGAACCGAGGTTCTCTCTATATATTATTATAAGTGGAACCTCAGTCACATATTTTATATTTAATTTATATAGGTGGAACCGAGGTTCTCTCTATATATTATTATAAGTGGAACCTCAGTCACATATTTTATATTTATATAGGTGGAACCGAAATTCTCTCTATATATATAATATACAATCATTTAATTTCATTATTCTTTATTATATTATATTAATAACCTATGCTGGCAAGGCAACACTCCACATTCATATGAATTTTTCATTTTTAATTTTCTCTCATATGAACTTGCCTTGCGCAACACCACTCCCCTATAGGGTTTTTGGACACAACTTGTTTATATACGCCATTTTTCACATGGGGCACCACAGACCTTTGCATTTTCATGTATTATTTTAATGATACAATCACTTAATTTCATTATTCTTTATTTATAATTATATTACATTAATATTCTATGCCTTTCAGAACATCTTAGTTACATATTTTTTATATTTATATGCTGGAACCGAGGTTCTCTCTATATATTATAAGTGGAACCTCAGTCACATATTTTATATTTATATAGGTGGAACCGAAATTCTCTCTATATATATAATATACAATCATTTAATTTCATTATTCTTTATTATATCATATTAATAACCTATGCTGGCAAGGCAACACTCCACATTCATATGAATTTTTCATTTTTAATTTTCTCTCATATGAACTTGCCTTGCGCAACACCACTCCCCTATATAGGTTTCTGGACACAATCTCTTTATATACGCCATTTTTTCCAAAGGGAACCACTCACCCATATATTGTCATGTATTATATATAAATACAATCACTTAACTTCATTATTCTTTATTATATTATATTAATAACCTATGCTGGCAAGGCAACACTCCACATTCATATGAATTTTTCATTTTTAATTTTCTCTCATATGAACTTGCCTTGCGCAACACCACTCCCCTATATAGGTTTCTGGACACAATCTCTTTATATACGCCATTTTTTCCAAAGGGGAACCACTCACCCATATATTGTCATGTATTACATATAATACAATCATTTAACTTCATTATTCTTTATTATATCATATTAATAACCTATGCTGGCAAGGCAACACTCCACATTCATATGAATTTTTCATTTTTAATTTTCTCTCATATGAACTTGCCTTGCGCAACACCACTCCCCTATATAGGTTTCTGGACACAATCTCTTTATATACGCCATTTTTTCCAAAGGGAACCACTCACCCATATATTGTCATGTATTACATATAATACAATCACTTAACTTCATTATTCTTTATTATATTATATTAATAACCTATGCTGGCAAGGCAACACTCCACATTCATATGAATTTTTCATTTTTAATTTTCTCTCATATGAACTTGCCTTGCGCAACACCACCACCCCCTATATAGGTTTTTGGACACAACTTGTTTATATACGCCATTTTTCACAAGGGGAACCACAGACCTTTGCATTTTCATGTATTATTTCAATAATGCAATCCATTTAACTTCATTATTCTTTATTATATTATTATAATAATCTATGCTGGCAAGCCAACACTCCACATTCATATGAATTTTTCATTTTTAAATTTCTCTCATATATGAACTTGCCTTGCGCAACACCACTTACCCTATATAGGTTTTTTGACACAACGACTTTATAAACGCCATTTTTCGCACTGGGCACCACCAATTTCTTTATTCTTTTTTATGTAAGACTGGCTGACTATATTTATGTATTTATTTACTGCTATATTATATATTATTGTATGATATAGTAAATTTGTTGACGACGCCTACTACTGTGTGTAGATCTCAAATGTGAGTGTTAACATTGGATGTGAAGTGAAATACAAAAGTAGTTTGATTAATTTTGTGTAAAAATTTGTTGACGTCGCCTACACTGTGTGTAGATGTCAAATGTGAGTGTTAACATTGGATGTGAAGTGAAATACAAAAGTAGTTTGATTAATTTTGTGTAAATTTGTCGACGACGCCTACACTATATGTTGTGTAGATCTCAAATGTGAGTGTACATATATTATAATAAGTAAGTTTTCTTCATCAATATCGAGTTCTCATACTTAATGTTTTCTGACTTGTAGATTTCTTCTATCAATTCCAAGTGTTCTCTCTCTTTACATATTATATGTAAAATGGAACCTTGATTCCACATTGTATTTCTCATATCTTATATGATATGACTTCTCTCTTATAATAAGTTCTCTTCATCAATATCGAGTTCTCATACTTAATGTTTTCTGACTTGTAAATTTCTTCCATCAATTCCAATCTCTCTCTTTATATATTACATTTAAAATGGAACCTTGATTCCATATTGTATTATTTTTCATATCTTATATGATATGAGTTCTCTCCATCAATGTCAAGCACTTATATTATAATAAGTTCTCTTCATCGATTTTGAGTTCTCATATATATATATATATATATATATATATATCAATCAATTTCACGGTCTTATATATATATATATAAATGAAGCCTTCCATTTCATTTATATTTTTTTATATCTTTATATCTTTGTATCTTTGTATATCATCTTTGTATCTTTCGTTCGTAAGCTCTGTTTTATTTGTTCTGCTTTATTCCGTATACACAATTATATGCATACATAATATTATGGATATTTTTCGAATCATATCAAGCAAAGGATAAGCTTCAGTGGATCGCAGTATGGCAGCTGCTCAACCACTTACAACACCTTGCCTGTTACAAAAGTCGTTTACAATTGATTCCAGGCTTTGTCATTGTATTAAATAATGTTTTAAAATATAACTAGCGCGGCATCAGGTGATCGAAGATCCTCCCAATTTACTATGTTATATATAACATTGGCATCACATCCATTGTCGTCTATAAAATGAATTATAAACTTTTAATGGTTTAGAAGCCATACAATGCAAATTGCCCCTTATTTATCATTGCAGTCCAGCACGGATACGACCTTAGAGGCGTTCAGGCATAATCCAACGGACGTAGCGTCATACCACTGTTCGCTCGAACAAGTATTGTGCCATTGGTCCGTACCTGCGGTTCCTCTCGTACTACGCAGGAATGCTGTCGCAACAACGTTTTGTCATTAGTAGGGTAAAACTAACCTGTCTCACGACGGTCTAAACCCAGCTCACGTTCCCTTGCATGGGTGAACAATCCAACGCTTGGTGAATTTTGCTTCACAATGATAGGAAGAGCCGACATCGAAGGATCAAAAAGCGACGTCGCTATGAACGCTTGGCCGCCACAAGCCAGTTATCCCTATGGTAACTTTTCTGACACCTCTTGTTAAAAACTCTTTAAACCAAAAGGATCGATAGGCCGAGCTTTTGCTGTCCCTGTGTGTACTGAACACCGAGATCAAGTCAGCATTTGCCCTTTTGCTCTATGTGTGGTTTCTGTCCGCACTGAGCTGGCCTTGGGACACCTCCGTTATTATTTGAGAGATGTACCGCCCCAGTCAAACTCCCTACCTGGCAATGTCCTTGAATTGGATCATACCTGAGTAATTGGAGTTATACCAAATTATTAAATCAAAAACACATTGCTGCATTTTCTCATTAAAGAATTTGTTTGCGATTATATAACAAACTCGTGATACTTTGATCAAGAAGCTTGCATCAAAACCCAATACCATAAGACATAATTAATATATCCGTATAATGGCTAGGAAATGATACACGTTCCACTTAATCAAGTAAGTAAGGAAACAATAAGAGTAGTGGTATTTCATTGGCGATATCAAACCGAAGCCTAATATCTCCCACTTATTCTACACCTCTTATGTCTCCTTACACTGCCAGATTAGAGTCAAGCTCAAAAGGGTCTTCTTTCCCCGCTAATTATTCCAAGCCCGTTCCCTTGGCTGTGGTTTCGCTAGATAGTAGATAGGGACAGTAGGAATCTCGTTAATCCATTCATGCGCGTCACTAATTAGATGACGAGGCATTTGGCTACCTTAAGAGAGTCATAGTTACTCCCGCCGTTGACCCGCGCTTACTTGAATTTCTTCACTTTGACATTCAGAGCACTGGGCAGAAATCACATTGTGTCAACACCCGCTAGGGCCATCACAATGCTTTGTTTTAATTAGACAGTCGGATTCCCCAAGTCCGTGCCAGTTCTGAATTGATTGTTAATTGATAATCGTTATAATTTAAAAGAACTAATCGGTTGCCCGGCTAGTATTCTTAAAAATTTTAGCAAGAAAGTTCCACAATTGGCTACGTAACTAAACTATCCGGGGAACAAGAAACTACCATAAAATGATAGATCTCTATTTACCCAGAACGAGCACATAAACCATGTTATTGTTTCCCAATCAAGCCCGACTATCTCAATCTTCAGAGCCAATCCTTATCCCGAAGTTACGGATCTAATTTGCCGACTTCCCTTACCTACATTATTCTATCGACTAGAGACTCTTCACCTTGGAGACCAGCTGCGGATATTGGTACGGCCTGTTGAGAAGTTTGCGTATCCCCACCATAAATTTTCAAGGTCCGAGGAGAAAATATCGACACAACAGTATATGTCATGCTCTTCTAGCCCATCTACCATATCTCTCTGCGAAAGACTTCCATGGTAGTACGGCTATAAAACAGAAAAGAAAACTCTTCCGATATCTCTCGACGGCTTCTTTATGGTCGTTCCTGTTGCCAGGATGAGCACGAGGCCCATATTTAATAACAAACGGATACTCAACAGGTTACGGAATTGGAACCGTATTCCCTTTCGTTCAAAATTATTCAAGTGTATAAAAATCGATAATTAGGCACATTTTTGTTTATTTATTTTGATTTTTCTTTACTTGAAAATTTTCGGCTTTCGCCTTGAACTTAGGACCGACTAACTCGTGATCAACCACTGTTCACACGAAACCCTTCTCCACTTCAGTCCTCCAAGGTCTCATTCGATTATTTGCTACTACCACCAAGATCTGTACCAATAGCGGCTCCATGCAGGCTTACGCCAAACACTTCTATGCACACTATTGTACCTTCCTACTCACTAAAGTTTCAAAATTTATATTACAAGTAATATAAATCATCTACTTTAGCGGTAATGTATAGGTATACAACTTAAGCGCCATCCATTTTAAGGGCTAGTTGCTTCGGCAGGTGAGTTGTTACACACTCCTTAGCGGATTTCGACTTCCATGATCACCGTCCTGCTGTTTTAAGCAACCAACGCCTTTCATGGTTTCTGTATGAGTTGTTAATTTGGGCACCGTAACATTACGTTTGGTTCATCCCACAGCGCCAGTTCTGCTTACCAAAAGTGGCCCACTGGGCACATTATATCATAACCTTAAACTTCATATCAAGAAAGTTAAGGTTCTTACCCATTTAAAGTTTGAGAATAGGTTAAGATCGTTTCGACCCTAAGGCCTCTAATCATTCGCTTTACCAGATAAGATTATTTTATATAATATTTAAATGCACCAGCTATCCTGAGGGAAACTTCGGAAGGAACCAGCTACTAGATGGTTCGATTGGTCTTTCGCCCCTATACTCAATTCTGACAATCGATTTGCACGTCAGAACTGTTTCGGTCTTCCATCAGGGTTTCCCCTGACTTCAACCTGATCAAGTATAGTTCACCATCTTTCGGGTCACAG
>NW_025318839.1:75000-102500 GCF_018153725.1 Drosophila mojavensis | reverse complement strand
TTAATAACCTATGCTGGCAAGGCAACACTCCACATTCATATGAATTTTTCATTTTTAATTTTCTCTCATATGAACTTGCCTTGCGCAACACCACTCCATATATAGGTTTCTGGACACAATCTCTTTATATACACCATTTTTTCCAAAGGGAACCACTCACCCATATATTGTCATGTATTACATATAATACAATCACTTAACTTCATTATTCTTTATTATATTATATTAATAACCTATGCTGGCAAGGCAACACTCCACATTCACATGAATTTTTCATTTTTAATTTTCTCTCATATGAACTTGCCTTGCGCAACACCACTCCCCTATATAGGTTTCTGGACACAATCTCTTTATATACGCCATTTTTTCCAAAGGGAACCACTCACCCATATATTGTCATGTATTACATATAATACAATCACTTAACTTCATTATTCTTTATTATATTATATTAATAACCTATGCTGGCAAGGCAACACTCCACATTCATATGAATTTTTCATTTTTAATTTTCTCTCATATGAACTTGCCTTGCGCAACACCACTCCCCTATATAGGTTTTTGGACACAACTTGTTTATATACGCCATTTTTCACATGGGGCACCACAGACCTTTGCATTTTCATGTATTATTTTAATGATACAATCACTTAATTTCATTATTCTTTATTTATAATTATATTACATTAATATTCTATGCCTTTCAGAACATCTTAGTTACATATTTTATATTTATATGCTGGAACCGAGGTTCTCTCTATATATTATAAGTGGAACCTCAGTCACATATTTTATATTTATATAGGTGGAACCGAGGTTCTCTCTATATATTATACGTGGAACCACAGTCACATATTTTATATTTATATGCTGGAACCGAGGTTCTCTCTATATATTATTTATAAGTGGAACCTCAGTCACATATTTTATATTTATATAGGTGGAACCGAGGTTCTCTCTATATATTATAAGTGGAACCTCGGTCACATATTTTATATTTATATAGGTGGAACCGAGGTTCTCTCTATATATTATTATAAGTGGAACCTCAGTCACATATTTTATATTTAATTTATATAGGTGGAACCGAGGTTCTCTCTATATATTATTATAAGTGGAACCTCAGTCACATATTTTATATTTATATAGGTGGAACCGAAATTCTCTCTATATATATAATATACAATCATTTAATTTCATTATTCTTTATTATATTATATTAATAACCTATGCTGGCAAGGCAACACTCCACATTCATATGAATTTTTCATTTTTAATTTTCTCTCATATGAACTTGCCTTGCGCAACACCACTCCCCTATATAGGTTTTTGGACACAACTTGTTTATATACGCCATTTTTCACATGGGGCACCACAGACCTTTGCATTTTCATGTATTATTTTAATGATACAATCACTTAATTTCATTATTCTTTATTTATAATTATATTACATTAATATTCTATGCCTTTCAGAACATCTTAGTTACATATTTTATATTTATATGCTGGAACCGAGGTTCTCTCTATATATTATAAGTGGAACCTCAGTCACATATTTTATATTTATATAGGTGGAACCGAGGTTCTCTCTATATATTATACGTGGAACCACAGTCACATATTTTATATTTATATGCTGGAACCGAGGTTCTCTCTATATATTATTTATAAGTGGAACCTCAGTCACATATTTTATATTTATATAGGTGGAACCGAGGTTCTCTCTATATATTATAAGTGGAACCTCGGTCACATATTTTATATTTATATAGGTGGAACCGAGGTTCTCTCTATATATTATTATAAGTGGAACCTCAGTCACATATTTTATATTTAATTTATATAGGTGGAACCGAGGTTCTCTCTATATATTATTATAAGTGGAACCTCAGTCACATATTTTATATTTATATAGGTGGAACCGAAATTCTCTCTATATATATAATATACAATCATTTAATTTCATTATTCTTTATTATATTATATTAATAACCTATGCTGGCAAGGCAACACTCCACATTCATATGAATTTTTCATTTTTAATTTTCTCTCATATGAACTTGCCTTGCGCAACACCACTCCCCTATATAGGTTTTTGGACACAACTTGTTTATATACGCCATTTTTCACATGGGGCACCACAGACCTTTGCATTTTCATGTATTATTTTAATGATACAATCACTTAATTTCATTATTCTTTATTTATAATTATATTACATTAATATTCTATGCCTTTCAGAACATCTTAGTTACATATTTTATATTTATATGCTGGAACCGAGGTTCTCTCTATATATTATAAGTGGAACCTCAGTCACATATTTTATATTTATATAGGTGGAACCGAGGTTCTCTCTATATATTATACGTGGAACCACAGTCACATATTTTATATTTATATGCTGGAACAAAGGGAACCACTCACCCATATATTGTCATGTATTACATATAATACAATCACTTAACTTCATTATTCTTTATTATATTATATTAATAACCTATGCTGGCAAGGCAACACTCCACATTCATATGAATTTTTCATTTTTAATTTTCTCTCATATGAACTTGCCTTGCGCAACACCACTCCCCTATATAGGTTTCTGGACACAATCTCTTTATATACGCCATTTTTTCCAAAGGGAACCACTCACCCATATATTGTCATGTATTATTTTAATGATACAATCACTTAATTTCATTATTCTTTATTTATAATTATATTACATTAATATTCTATGCCTTTCAGAACATCTTAGTTACATATTTTATATTTATATGCTGGAACCGAGGTTCTCTCTATATATTATAAGTGGAACCTCAGTCACATATTTTATATTTATATAGGTGGAACCGAGGTTCTCTCTATATATTATACGTGGAACCACAGTCACATATTTTATATTTATATGCTGGAACCGAGGTTCTCTCTAATATTATTTATAAGTGGAACCTCAGTCACATATTTTATATTTATATAGGTGGAACCGAGGTTCTCTCTATATATTATAAGTGGAACCTCGGTCACATATTTTATATTTATATAGGTGGAACCGAGGTTCTCTCTATATATTATTATAAGTGGAACCTCAGTCACATATTTTATATTTAATTTATATAGGTGGAACCGAGGTTCTCTCTATATATTATTATAAGTGGAACCTCAGTCACATATTTTATATTTAATTTATATAGGTGGAACCGAGGTTCTCTCTATATATTATTATAAGTGGAACCTCAGTCACATATTTTATATTTATATAGGTGGAACCGAAATTCTCTCTATATATATAATATACAATCATTTAATTTCATTATTCTTTATTATATCATATTAATAACCTATGCTGGCAAGGCAACACTCCACATTCATATGAATTTTTCATTTTTAATTTTCTCTCATATGAACTTGCCTTGCGCAACACCACTCCCCTATATAGGTTTCTGGACACAATCTCTTTATATACGCCATTTTTTCCAAAGGGAACCACTCACCCATATATTGTCATGTATTACATATAATACAATCACTTAACTTCATTATTCTTTATTATATTATATTAATAACCTATGCTGGCAAGGCAACACTCCACATTCATATGAATTTTTCATTTTTAATTTTCTCTCATATGAACTTGCCTTGCGCAACACCACTCCCCTATATAGGTTTCTGGACACAATCTCTTTATATACGCCATTTTTTCCAAAGGGAACCACTCACCCATATATTGTCATGTATTATTTTAATGATACAATCACTTAATTTCATTATTCTTTATTTATAATTATATTACATTAATATTCTATGCCTTTCAGAACATCTTAGTTACATATTTTATATTTATATGCTGGAACCGAGGTTCTCTCTATATATTATAAGTGGAACCTCAGTCACATATTTTATATTTATATAGGTGGAACCGAGGTTCTCTCTATATATTATACGTGGAACCACAGTCACATATTTTATATTTATATGCTGGAACCGAGGTTCTCTCTATATATTATTTATAAGTGGAACCTCAGTCACATATTTTATATTTATATAGGTGGAACCGAGGTTCTCTCTATATATTATAAGTGGAACCTCGGTCACATATTTTATATTTATATAGGTGGAACCGAGGTTCTCTCTATATATTATTATAAGTGGAACCTCAGTCACATATTTTATATTTAATTTATATAGGTGGAACCGAGGTTCTCTCTATATATTATTATAAGTGGAACCTCAGTCACATATTTTATATTTATATAGGTGGAACCGAGGTTCTCTCTATATATTATAAGTGGAACCTCGGTCACATATTTTATATTTATATAGGTGGAACCGAGGTTCTCTCTATATATTATTATAAGTGGAACCTCAGTCACATATTTTATATTTAATTTATATAGGTGGAACCGAGGTTCTCTCTATATATTATTATAAGTGGAACCTCAGTCACATATTTTATATTTATATAGGTGGAACCGAAATTCTCTCTATATATATAATATACAATCATTTAATTTCATTATTCTTTATTATATTATATTAATAACCTATGCTGGCAAGGCAACACTCCACATTCATATGAATTTTTCATTTTTAATTTTCTCTCATATGAACTTGCCTTGCGCAACACCACTCCCCTATATAGGTTTTTGGACACAACTTGTTTATATACGCCATTTTTCACATGGGGCACCACAGACCTTTGCATTTTCATGTATTATTTTAATGATACAATCACTTAATTTCATTATTCTTTATTTATAATTATATTACATTAATATTCTATGCCTTTCAGAACATCTTAGTTACATATTTTATATTTATATGCTGGAACCGAGGTTCTCTCTATATATTATAAAGTGGAACCTCAGTCACATATTTTATATTTATATAGGTGGAACCGAAATTCTCTCTATATATATAATATACAATCATTTAATTTCATTATTCTTTATTATATCATATTAATAACCTATGCTGGCAAGGCAACACTCCACATTCATATGAATTTTTCATTTTTAATTTTCTCTCATATGAACTTGCCTTGCGCAACACCACTCCCCTATATAGGTTTCTGGACACAATCTCTTTATATACGCCATTTTTTCCAAAGGGAACCACTCACCCATATATTGTCATGTATTACATATAATACAATCACTTAACTTCATTATTCTTTATTATATTATATTAATAACCTATGCTGGCAAGGCAACACTCCACATTCATATGAATTTTTCATTTTTAATTTTCTCTCATATGAACTTGCCTTGCGCAACACCACTCCCCTATATAGGTTTTTGGACACAACTTGTTTATATACGCCATTTTTCACATGGGGCACCACAGACCTTTGCATTTTCATGTATTATTTTAATGATACAATCACTTAATTTCATTATTCTTTATTTATAATTATATTACATTAATATTCTATGCCTTTCAGAACATCTTAGTTACATATTTTATATTTATATGCTGGAACCGAGGTTCTCTCTATATATTATAAGTGGAACCTCAGTCACATATTTTATATTTATATAGGTGGAACCGAGGTTCTCTCTATATATTATACGTGGAACCACAGTCACATATTTTATATTTATATGCTGGAACCGAGGTTCTCTCTATATATTATTTATAAGTGGAACCTCAGTCACATATTTTATATTTATATAGGTGGAACCGAGGTTCTCTCTATATATTATAAGTGGAACCTCGGTCACATATTTTATATTTATATAGGTGGAACCGAGGTTCTCTCTATATATTATTATAAGTGGAACCTCAGTCACATATTTTATATTTAATTTATATAGGTGGAACCGAGGTTCTCTCTATATATTATTATAAGTGGAACCTCAGTCACATATTTTATATTTATATAGGTGGAACCGAAATTCTCTCTATATATATAATATACAATCATTTAATTTCATTATTCTTTATTATATCATATTAATAACCTATGCTGGCAAGGCAACACTCCACATTCATATGAATTTTTCATTTTTAATTTTCTCTCATATGAACTTGCCTTGCGCAACACCACTCCCCTATATAGGTTTTTGGACACAACTTGTTTATATACGCCATTTTTCACATGGGGCACCACAGACCTTTGCATTTTCATGTATTATTTTAATGATACAATCACTTAATTTCATTATTCTTTATTTATAATTATATTACATTAATATTCTATGCCTTTCAGAACATCTTAGTTACATATTTTATATTTATATGCTGGAACCGAGGTTCTCTCTATATATTATAAGTGGAACCTCAGTCACATATTTTATATTTATATAGGTGGAACCGAGGTTCTCTCTATATATTATACGTGGAACCACAGTCACATATTTTATATTTATATGCTGGAACCGAGGTTCTCTCTATATATTATAAGTGGAACCTCAGTCACATATTTTATATTTATATAGGTGGAACCGAGGTTCTCTCTATATATTATACGTGGAACCACAGTCACATATTTTATATTTATATGCTGGAACCGAGGTTCTCTCTATATATTATTTATAAGTGGAACCTCAGTCACATATTTTATATTTATATAGGTGGAACCGAGGTTCTCTCTATATATTATAAGTGGAACCTCGGTCACATATTTTATATTTATATAGGTGGAACCGAGGTTCTCTCTATATATTATTATAAGTGGAACCTCAGTCACATATTTTATATTTAATTTATATAGGTGGAACCGAGGTTCTCTCTATATATTATTATAAGTGGAACCTCAGTCACATATTTTATATTTATATAGGTGGAACCGAAATTCTCTCTATATATATAATATACAATCATTTAATTTCATTATTCTTTATTATATCATATTAATAACCTATGCTGGCAAGGCAACACTCCACAT
This sequence comes from Drosophila mojavensis, assembly GCF_018153725.1. Lineage (NCBI taxonomy): Eukaryota > Metazoa > Arthropoda > Insecta > Diptera > Drosophilidae > Drosophila > Drosophila mojavensis. Next base: position 95,609 of record NW_025318839.1, on the reverse strand, counting down.
TCATATGAATTTTTCATTTTTAATTTTCTCTCATATGAACTTGCCTTGCGCAACACCACTCCCCTATATAGGTTTCTGGACACAATCTCTTTATATACGCCATTTTTTCCAAAGGGAACCACTCACCCATATATTGTCATGTATTACATATAATACAATCACTTAACTTCATTATTCTTTATTATATTATATTAATAACCTATGCTGGCAAGGCAACACTCCACATTCATATGAATTTTTCATTTTTAATTTTCTCTCATATGAACTTGCCTTGCGCAACACCACTCCCCTATATAGGTTTCTGGACACAATCTCTTTATATACGCCATTTTTTCCAAAGGGAACCACTCACCCATATATTGTCATGTATTATTTTAATGATACAATCACTTAATTTCATTATTCTTTATTTATAATTATATTACATTAATATTCTATGCCTTTCAGAACATCTTAGTTACATATTTTATATTTATATGCTGGAACCGAGGTTCTCTCTATATATTATAAGTGGAACCTCAGTCACATATTTTATATTTATATAGGTGGAACCGAGGTTCTCTCTATATATTATACGTGGAACCACAGTCACATATTTTATATTTATATGCTGGAACCGAGGTTCTCTCTAATATTATTTATAAGTGGAACCTCAGTCACATATTTTATATTTATATAGGTGGAACCGAGGTTCTCTCTATATATTATAAGTGGAACCTCGGTCACATATTTTATATTTATATAGGTGGAACCGAGGTTCTCTCTATATATTATTATAAGTGGAACCTCAGTCACATATTTTATATTTAATTTATATAGGTGGAACCGAGGTTCTCTCTATATATTATTATAAGTGGAACCTCAGTCACATATTTTATATTTATATAGGTGGAACCGAAATTCTCTCTATATATATAATATACAATCATTTAATTTCATTATTCTTTATTATATCATATTAATAACCTATGCTGGCAAGGCAACACTCCACATTCATATGAATTTTTCATTTTTAATTTTCTCTCATATGAACTTGCCTTGCGCAACACCACTCCCCTATATAGGTTTTTGGACACAACTTGTTTATATACGCCATTTTTCACATGGGGCACCACAGACCTTTGCATTTTCATGTATTATTTTAATGATACAATCACTTAATTTCATTATTCTTTATTTATAATTATATTACATTAATATTCTATGCCTTTCAGAACATCTTAGTTACATATTTTATATTTATATGCTGGAACCGAGGTTCTCTCTATATATTATAAGTGGAACCTCAGTCACATATTTTATATTTATATAGGTGGAACCGAGGTTCTCTCTATATATTATACGTGGAACCACAGTCACATATTTTATATTTATATGCTGGAACCGAGGTTCTCTCTATATATTATTTATAAGTGGAACCTCAGTCACATATTTTATATTTATATAGGTGGAACCGAGGTTCTCTCTATATATTATAAGTGGAACCTCGGTCACATATTTTATATTTATATAGGTGGAACCGAGGTTCTCTCTATATATTATTATAAGTGGAACCTCAGTCACATATTTTATATTTAATTTATATAGGTGGAACCGAGGTTCTCTCTATATATTATTATAAGTGGAACCTCAGTCACATATTTTATATTTATATAGGTGGAACCGAAATTCTCTCTATATATATAATATACAATCATTTAATTTCATTATTCTTTATTATATCATATTAATAACCTATGCTGGCAAGGCAACACTCCACATTCATATGAATTTTTCATTTTTAATTTTCTCTCATATGAACTTGCCTTGCGCAACACCACTCCCCTATATAGGTTTCTGGACACAATCTCTTTATATACGCCATTTTTTCCAAAGGGAACCACTCACCCATATATTGTCATGTATTACATATAATACAATCACTTAACTTCATTATTCTTTATTATATTATATTAATAACCTATGCTGGCAAGGCAACACTCCACATTCATATGAATTTTTCATTTTTAATTTTCTCTCATATGAACTTGCCTTGCGCAACACCACTCCCCTATATAGGTTTTTGGACACAACTTGTTTATATACGCCATTTTTCACATGGGGCACCACAGACCTTTGCATTTTCATGTATTATTTTAATGATACAATCACTTAATTTCATTATTCTTTATTTATAATTATATTACATTAATATTCTATGCCTTTCAGAACATCTTAGTTACATATTTTATATTTATATGCTGGAACCGAGGTTCTCTCTATATATTATAAGTGGAACCTCAGTCACATATTTTATATTTATATAGGTGGAACCGAGGTTCTCTCTATATATTATACGTGGAACCACAGTCACATATTTTATATTTATATGCTGGAACCGAGGTTCTCTCTATATATTATTTATAAGTGGAACCTCAGTCACATATTTTATATTTATATAGGTGGAACCGAGGTTCTCTCTATATATTATAAGTGGAACCTCGGTCACATATTTTATATTTATATAGGTGGAACCGAGGTTCTCTCTATATATTATTATAAGTGGAACCTCAGTCACATATTTTATATTTAATTTATATAGGTGGAACCGAGGTTCTCTCTATATATATTATTATAAGTGGAACCTCAGTCACATATTTTATATTTATATAGGTGGAACCGAAATTCTCTCTATATATATAATATACAATCATTTAATTTCATTATTCTTTATTATATTATATTAATAACCTATGCTGGCAAGGCAACACTCCACATTCATATGAATTTTTCATTTTTAATTTTCTCTCATATGAACTTGCCTTGCGCAACACCACTCCCCTATATAGGTTTTTGGACACAACTTGTTTATATACGCCATTTTTCACATGGGGCACCACAGACCTTTGCATTTTCATGTATTATTTTAATGATACAATCACTTAATTTCATTATTCTTTATTTATAATTATATTACATTAATATTCTATGCCTTTCAGAACATCTTAGTTACATATTTTATATTTATATGCTGGAACCGAGGTTCTCTCTATATATTATAAGTGGAACCTCAGTCACATATTTTATATTTATATAGGTGGAACCGAAATTCTCTCTATATATATAATATACAATCATTTAATTTCATTATTCTTTATTATATCATATTAATAACCTATGCTGGCAAGGCAACACTCCACATTCATATGAATTTTTCATTTTTAATTTTCTCTCATATGAACTTGCCTTGCGCAACACCACTCCCCTATATAGGTTTCTGGACACAATCTCTTTATATACGCCATTTTTTCCAAAGGGAACCACTCACCCATATATTGTCATGTATTACATATAATACAATCACTTAACTTCATTATTCTTTATTATATTATATTAATAACCTATGCTGGCAAGGCAACACTCCACATTCATATGAATTTTTCATTTTTAATTTTCTCTCATATGAACTTGCCTTGCGCAACACCACTCCCCTATATAGGTTTTTGGACACAACTTGTTTATATACGCCATTTTTCACATGGGGCACCACAGACCTTTGCATTTTCATGTATTATTTTAATGATACAATCACTTAATTTCATTATTCTTTATTTATAATTATATTACATTAATATTCTATGCCTTTCAGAACATCTTAGTTACATATTTTATATTTATATGCTGGAACCGAGGTTCTCTCTATATATTATAAGTGGAACCTCAGTCACATATTTTATATTTATATAGGTGGAACCGAGGTTCTCTCTATATATTATACGTGGAACCACAGTCACATATTTTATATTTATATGCTGGAACCGAGGTTCTCTCTATATATTATTTATAAGTGGAACCTCAGTCACATATTTTATATTTATATAGGTGGAACCGAGGTTCTCTCTATATATTATAAGTGGAACCTCGGTCACATATTTTATATTTATATAGGTGGAACCGAGGTTCTCTCTATATATTATTATAAGTGGAACCTCAGTCACATATTTTATATTTAATTTATATAGGTGGAACCGAGGTTCTCTCTATATATTATTATAAGTGGAACCTCAGTCACATATTTTATATTTATATAGGTGGAACCGAAATTCTCTCTATATATATAATATACAATCATTTAATTTCATTATTCTTTATTATATCATATTAATAACCTATGCTGGCAAGGCAACACTCCACATTCATATGAATTTTTCATTTTTAATTTTCTCTCATATGAACTTGCCTTGCGCAACACCACTCCCCTATATAGGTTTCTGGACACAATCTCTTTATATACGCCATTTTTTCCAAAGGGAACCACTCACCCATATATTGTCATGTATTACATATAATACAATCACTTAACTTCATTATTCTTTATTATATTATATTAATAACCTATGCTGGCAAGGCAACACTCCACATTCATATGAATTTTTCATTTTTAATTTTCTCTCATATGAACTTGCCTTGCGCAACACCACTCCCCTATATAGGTTTCTGGACACAATCTCTTTATATACGCCATTTTTTCCAAAGGGAACCACTCACCCATATATTGTCATGTATTATTTTAATGATACAATCACTTAATTTCATTATTCTTTATTTATAATTATATTACATTAATATTCTATGCCTTTCAGAACATCTTAGTTACATATTTTATATTTATATGCTGGAACCGAGGTTCTCTCTATATATTATAAGTGGAACCTCAGTCACATATTTTATATTTATATAGGTGGAACCGAGGTTCTCTCTATATATTATACGTGGAACCACAGTCACATATTTTATATTTATATGCTGGAACCGAGGTTCTCTCTATATATTATTTATAAGTGGAACCTCAGTCACATATTTTATATTTATATAGGTGGAACCGAGGTTCTCTCTATATATTATAAGTGGAACCTCGGTCACATATTTTATATTTATATAGGTGGAACCGAGGTTCTCTCTATATATTATTATAAGTGGAACCTCAGTCACATATTTTATATTTAATTTATATAGGTGGAACCGAGGTTCTCTCTATATATTATTATAAGTGGAACCTCAGTCACATATTTTATATTTATATAGGTGGAACCGAAATTCTCTCTATATATATAATATACAATCATTTAATTTCATTATTCTTTATTATATCATATTAATAACCTATGCTGGCAAGGCAACACTCCACATTCATATGAATTTTTCATTTTTAATTTTCTCTCATATGAACTTGCCTTGCGCAACACCACTCCCCTATATAGGTTTTTGGACACAACTTGTTTATATACGCCATTTTTCACATGGGGCACCACAGACCTTTGCATTTTCATGTATTATTTTAATGATACAATCACTTAATTTCATTATTCTTTATTTATAATTATATTACATTAATATTCTATGCCTTTCAGAACATCTTAGTTACATATTTTATATTTATATGCTGGAACCGAGGTTCTCTCTATATATTATAAGTGGAACCTCAGTCACATATTTTATATTTATATAGGTGGAACCGAGGTTCTCTCTATATATTATACGTGGAACCACAGTCACATATTTTATATTTATATGCTGGAACCGAGGTTCTCTCTATATATTATTTTTTTTTTTTATATATTATTTATAAGTGGAACCTCAGTCACATATTTTATATTTATATAGGTGGAACCGAGGTTCTCTCTATATATTATAAGTGGAACCTCGGTCACATATTTTATATTTATATAGGTGGAACCGAGGTTCTCTCTATATATTATTATAAGTGGAACCTCAGTCACATATTTTTATATTTAATTTATATAGGTGGAACCGAGGTTCTCTCTATATATTATTATAAGTGGAACCTCAGTCACATATTTTATATTTATATAGGTGGAACCGAAATTCTCTCTATATATATAATATACAATCATTTAATTTCATTATTCTTTATTATATCATATTAATAACCTATGCTGGCAAGGCAACACTCCACATTCATATGAATTTTTCATTTTTTAATTTTCTCTCATATGAACTTGCCTTGCGCAACACCACTCCCCTATAGGTTTCTGGACACAATCTCTTTATATACGCCATTTTTTCCAAAGGGAACCACTCACCCATATATTGTCATGTATTACATATAATACAATCACTTAACTTCATTATTCTTTATTATATTATATTAATAACCTATGCTGGCAAGGCAACACTCCACATTCATATGAATTTTTCATTTTTAATTTTCTCTCATATGAACTTGCCTTGCGCAACACCACTCCCCTATATAGGTTTTTGGACACAACTTGTTTATATACGCCATTTTTCACATGGGGCACCACAGACCTTTGCATTTTCATGTATTATTTTAATGATACAATCACTTAATTTCATTATTCTTTATTTATAATTATATTACATTAATATTCTATGCCTTTCAGAACATCTTAGTTACATATTTTATATTTATATGCTGGAACCGAGGTTCTCTCTATATATTATAAGTTGGAACCTCAGTCACATATTTTATATTTATATAGGTGGAACCGAGGTTCTCTCTATATATTATACGTGGAACCACAGTCACATATTTTATATTTATATGCTGGAACCGAGGTTCTCTCTATATTATTTATAAGTGGAACCTCAGTCACATATTTTATATTTATATAGGTGGAACCGAGGTTCTCTCTATATATTATAAGTGGAACCTCGGTCACATATTTTATATTTATAATTCTCTATATATATTATAAGTGGAACCTCAGTCACATATTTTATATTTATATAGGTGGAACCGAGGTTCTCTCTATATATTATTATAAGTGGAACCTCAGTCACATATTTTATATTTAATTTATATAGGTGGAACCGAGGTTCTCTCTATATATTATTATAAGTGGAACCTCAGTCACATATTTTATATTTATAATAGGTGGAACCGAAATTCTCTCTATATATATAATATACAATCATTTAATTTTCATTATTCTTTATTATATCATATTAATAACCTATGCTGGCAAGGCAACACTCCACATTCATATGAATTTTCATTTTTAATTTTCTCTCATATGAACTTGCCTTGCGCAACACCACTCCCCTATATAGGTTTCTGGACACAATCTCTTTATATACGCCATTTTTTCCAAAGGGAACCACTCACCCATATATTGTCATGTATTACATATAATACAATCACTTAACTTCATTATTCTTTATTATATTATATTAATAACCTATGCTGGCAAGGCAACACTCCACATTCATATGAATTTTTCATTTTTAATTTTCTCTCATATGAACTTGCCTTGCGCAACACCACTCCCCTATATAGGTTTTTGGACACAACTTGTTTATATACGCCATTTTTTCACATGGGGCACCACAGACCTTTGCATTTTCATGTATTATTTTAATGATACAATCACTTAATTTCATTATTCTTTATTTATAATTATATTACATTAATATTCTATGCCTTTCAGAACATCTTAGTTACATATTTTATATTTATATGCTGGAACCGAGGTTCTCTCTATATATTATAAGTGGAACCTCAGTCACATATTTTATATTTATATAGGTGGAACCGAGGTTCTCTCTATATATTATACGTGGAACCACAGTCACATATTTTATATTTATATGCTGGAACCGAGGTTCTCTCTATATATTATTTATAAGTGGAACCTCAGTCACATATTTTATATTTATATAGGTGGAACCGAGGTTCTCTCTATATATTATAAGTGGAACCTCGGTCACATATTTTATATTTATATAGGTGGAACCGAGGTTCTCTCTATATATTATTATAAGTGGAACCTCAGTCACATATTTTATATTTAATTTATATAGGTGGAACCGAGGTTCTCTCTATATATTATTATAAGTGGAACCTCAGTCACATATTTTATATTTATATAGGTGGAACCGAAATTCTCTCTATATATATAATATACAATCATTTAATTTCATTATTCTTTATTATATCATATTAATAACCTATGCTGGCAAGGCAACACTCCACATTCATATGAATTTTTCATTTTTAATTTTCTCTCATATGAACTTGCCTTGCGCAACACCACTCCCCTATATAGGTTTCTGGACACAATCTCTTTATATACGCCATTTTTTCCAAAGGGAACCACTCACCCATATATTGTCATGTATTACATATAATACAATCACTTAACTTCATTATTCTTTATTATATTATATTAATAACCTATGCTGGCAAGGCAACACTCCACATTCATATGAATTTTTCATTTTTAATTTTCTCTCATATGAACTTGCCTTGCGCAACACCACTCCCCTATATAGGTTTTTGGACACAACTTGTTTATATACGCCATTTTTCACATGGGGCACCACAGACCTTTGCATTTTCATGTATTATTTTAATGATACAATCACTTAATTTCATTATTCTTTATTTATAATTATATTACATTAATATTCTATGCCTTTCAGAACATCTTAGTTACATATTTTATATTTATATGCTGGAACCGAGGTTCTCTCTATATATTATAAGTGGAACCTCAGTCACATATTTTATATTTATATAGGTGGAACCGAGGTTCTCTCTATATATTATACGTGGAACCACAGTCACATATTTTATATTTATATGCTGGAACCGAGGTTCTCTCTATATATTATTTATAAGTGGAACCTCAGTCACATATTTTATATTTATATAGGTGGAACCGAGGTTCTCTCTATATATTATAAGTGGAACCTCGGTCACATATTTTATATTTATATAGGTGGAACCGAGGTTCTCTCTATATATTATTATAAGTGGAACCTCAGTCACATATTTTATATTTAATTTATATAGGTGGAACCGAGGTTCTCTCTATATATTATTATAAGTGGAACCTCAGTCACATATTTTATATTTATATAGGTGGAACCGAAATTCTCTCTATATATATAATATACAATCATTTAATTTCATTATTCTTTATTATATCATATTAATAACCTATGCTGGCAAGGCAACACTCCACATTCATATGAATTTTTCATTTTTAATTTTCTCTCATATGAACTTGCCTTGCGCAACACCACTCCCCTATATAGGTTTCTGGACACAATCTCTTTATATACGCCATTTTTTCCAAAGGGAACCACTCACCCATATATTGTCATGTATTACATATAATACAATCACTTAACTTCATTATTCTTTATTATATTATATTAATAACCTATGCTGGCAAGGCAACACTCCACATTCATATGAATTTTTCATTTTTAATTTTCTCTCATATGAACTTGCCTTGCGCAACACCACTCCCCTATATAGGTTTTTGGACACAACTTGTTTATATACGCCATTTTTCACATGGGGCACCACAGACCTTTGCATTTTCATGTATTATTTTAATGATACAATCACTTAATTTCATTATTCTTTATTTATAATTATATTACATTAATATTCTATGCCTTTCAGAACATCTTAGTTACATATTTTATATTTATATGCTGGAACCGAGGTTCTCTCTATATATTATAAGTGGAACCTCAGTCACATATTTTATATTTATATAGGTGGAACCGAGGTTCTCTCTATATATTATACGTGGAACCACAGTCACATATTTTATATTTATATGCTGGAACCGAGGTTCTCTCTATATATTATTTATAAGTGGAACCTCAGTCACATATTTTATATTTATATAGGTGGAACCGAGGTTCTCTCTATATATTATAAGTGGAACCTCGGTCACATATTTTATATTTATATAGGTGGAACCGAGGTTCTCTCTATATATTATTATAAGTGGAACCTCAGTCACATATTTTATATTTAATTTATATAGGTGGAACCGAGGTTCTCTCTATATATTATTATAAGTGGAACCTCAGTCACATATTTTATATTTATATAGGTGGAACCGAAATTCTCTCTATATATATAATATACAATCATTTAATTTCATTATTCTTTATTATATCATATTAATAACCTATGCTGGCAAGGCAACACTCCACATTCATATGAATTTTTCATTTTTAATTTTCTCTCATATGAACTTGCCTTGCGCAACACCACTCCCCTATATAGGTTTCTGGACACAATCTCTTTATATACGCCATTTTTTCCAAAGGGAACCACTCACCCATATATTGTCATGTATTACATATAATACAATCACTTAACTTCATTATTCTTTATTATATTATATTAATAACCTATGCTGGCAAGGCAACACTCCACATTCATATGAATTTTTCATTTTTAATTTTCTCTCATATGAACTTGCCTTGCGCAACACCACTCCCCTATATAGGTTTTTGGACACAACTTGTTTATATACGCCATTTTTCACATGGGGCACCACAGACCTTTGCATTTTCATGTATTATTTTAATGATACAATCACTTAATTTCATTATTCTTTATTTATAATTATATTACATTAATATTCTATGCCTTTCAGAACATCTTAGTTACATATTTTATATTTATATGCTGGAACCGAGGTTCTCTCTATATATTATAAGTGGAACCTCAGTCACATATTTTATATTTATATAGGTGGAACCGAGGTTCTCTCTATATATTATACGTGGAACCACAGTCACATATTTTATATTTATATGCTGGAACCGAGGTTCTCTCTATATATTATTTATAAGTGGAACCTCAGTCACATATTTTATATTTATATAGGTGGAACCGAGGTTCTCTCTATATATTATAAGTGGAACCTCGGTCACATATTTTATATTTATATAGGTGGAACCGAGGTTCTCTCTATATATTATTATAAGTGGAACCTCAGTCACATATTTTATATTTAATTTATATAGGTGGAACCGAGGTTCTCTCTATATATTATTATAAGTGGAACCTCAGTCACATATTTTATATTTATATAGGTGGAACCGAAATTCTCTCTATATATATAATATACAATCATTTAATTTCATTATTCTTTATTATATCATATTAATAACCTATGCTGGCAAGGCAACACTCCACATTCATATGAATTTTTCATTTTTAATTTTCTCTCATATGAACTTGCCTTGCGCAACACCACTCCCCTATATAGGTTTCTGGACACAATCTCTTTATATACGCCATTTTTTCCAAAGGGAACCACTCACCCATATATTGTCATGTATTACATATAATACAATCACTTAACTTCATTATTCTTTATTATATTATATTAATAACCTATGCTGGCAAGGCAACACTCCACATTCATATGAATTTTTCATTTTTAATTTTCTCTCATATGAACTTGCCTTGCGCAACACCACTCCCCTATATAGGTTTTTGGACACAACTTGTTTATATACGCCATTTTTCACATGGGGCACCACAGACCTTTGCATTTTCATGTATTATTTTAATGATACAATCACTTAATTTCATTATTCTTTATTTATAATTATATTACATTAATATTCTATGCCTTTCAGAACATCTTAGTTACATATTTTATATTTATATGCTGGAACCGAGGTTCTCTCTATATATTATAAGTGGAACCTCAGTCACATATTTTATATTTATATAGGTGGAACCGAGGTTCTCTCTATATATTATACGTGGAACCACAGTCACATATTTTATATTTATATGCTGGAACCGAGGTTCTCTCTATATATTATTTATAAGTGGAACCTCAGTCACATATTTTATATTTATATAGGTGGAACCGAGGTTCTCTCTATATATTATAAGTGGAACCTCGGTCACATATTTTATATTTATATAGGTGGAACCGAGGTTCTCTCTATATATTATTATAAGTGGAACCTCAGTCACATATTTTATATTTAATTTATATAGGTGGAACCGAGGTTCTCTCTATATATTATTATAAGTGGAACCTCAGTCACATATTTTATATTTATATAGGTGGAACCGAAATTCTCTCTATATATATAATATACAATCATTTAATTTCATTATTCTTTATTATATCATATTAATAACCTATGCTGGCAAGGCAACACTCCACATTCATATGAATTTTTCATTTTTAATTTTCTCTCATATGAACTTGCCTTGCGCAACACCACTCCCCTATATAGGTTTCTGGACACAATCTCTTTATATACGCCATTTTTTCCAAAGGGAACCACTCACCCATATATTGTCATGTATTACATATAATACAATCACTTAACTTCATTATTCTTTATTATATTATATTAATAACCTATGCTGGCAAGGTAACACTCCACATTCATATGAATTTTTCATTTTTAATTTTCTCTCATATGAACTTGCCTTGCGCAACACCACTCCCCTATATAGGTTTTTGGACACAACTTGTTTATATACGCCATTTTTCACATGGGGCACCACAGACCTTTGCATTTTCATGTATTATTTTAATGATACAATCACTTAATTTCATTATTCTTTATTTATAATTATATTACATTAATATTCTATGCCTTTCAGAACATCTTAGTTACATATTTTATATTTATATGCTGGAACCGAGGTTCTCTCTATATATTATAAGTGGAACCTCAGTCACATATTTTATATTTATATAGGTGGAACCGAGGTTCTCTCTATATATTATACGTGGAACCACAGTCACATATTTTATATTTATATGCTGGAACCGAGGTTCTCTCTATATATTATTTATAAGTGGAACCTCAGTCACATATTTTATATTTATATAGGTGGAACCGAGGTTCTCTCTATATATTATAAGTGGAACCTCGGTCACATATTTTATATTTATATAGGTGGAACCGAGGTTCTCTCTATATATTATTATAAGTGGAACCTCAGTCACATATTTTATATTTAATTTATATAGGTGGAACCGAGGTTCTCTCTATATATTATTATAAGTGGAACCTCAGTCACATATTTTATATTTATATAGGTGGAACCGAAATTCTCTCTATATATATAATATACAATCATTTAATTTCATTATTCTTTATTATATCATATTAATAACCTATGCTGGCAAGGCAACACTCCACATTCATATGAATTTTTCATTTTTAATTTTCTCTCATATGAACTTGCCTTGCGCAACACCACTCCCCTATATAGGTTTCTGGACACAATCTCTTTATATACGCCATTTTTTCCAAAGGGAACCACTCACCCATATATTGTCATGTATTACATATAATACAATCACTTAACTTCATTATTCTTTATTATATTATATTAATAACCTATGCTGGCAAGGCAACACTCCACATTCATATGAATTTTTCATTTTTAATTTTCTCTCATATGAACTTGCCTTGCGCAACACCACTCCCCTATATAGGTTTTTGGACACAACTTGTTTATATACGCCATTTTTCACAAGGGGAACCACAGACCTTTGCATTTTCATGTATTATTTCAATAATGCAATCCATTTAACTTCATTATTCTTTATTATATTATTATAATAATCTATGCTGGCAAGCCAACACTCCACATTCATATGAATTTTTCATTTTTAAATTTCTCTCATATATGAACTTGCCTTGCGCAACACCACTTACCCTATATAGGTTTTTTGACACAACGACTTTATAAACGCCATTTTTCGCACTGGGCACCACCAATTTCTTTATTCTTTTTTTATGTAGACTGGCTGACTAAATTTATGTATTTATTTACTGCTATATTATATTATTGTATGATATAGTAAATTTGTTGACGACGCCTACTACTGTGTGTAGATCTCAAATGTGAGTGTTAACATTGGATGTGAAGTGAAATACAAAAGTAGTTTGATTAATTTTGTGTAAAAATTTGTTGACGTCGCCTACACTGTGTGTAGATGTCAAATGTGAGTGTTAACATTGGATGTGAAGTGAAATACAAAAGTAGTTTGATTAATTTTGTGTAAATTTGTCGACGACGCCTACACTATATGTTGTGTAGATCTCAAATGTGAGTGTACATATATTATAATAAGTAAGTTTTCTTCATCAATATCGAGTTCTCATACTTAATGTTTTCTGACTTGTAGATTTCTTCTATCAATTCCAAGTGTTCTCTCTCTTTACATATTATATGTAAAATGGAACCTTGATTCCACATTGTATTTCTCATATCTTATATGATATGACTTCTCTCTTATAATAAGTTCTCTTCATCAATATCGAGTTCTCATACTTAATGTTTTCTGACTTGTAAATTTCTTCCATCAATTCCAATCTCTCTCTTTATATATTACATTTAAAATGGAACCTTGATTCCATATTGTATTATTTTTCATATCTTATATGATATGACTTCTCTCCATCAATGTCAAGTACTTATATTATAATAAGTTTTCTTCATCAATATCGAGTTCTCATACTTAATGTTTTCTGACTTGTAGATTTCTTCTATCAATTCCAAGTGTTCTCTCTCTTTACATATTATATGTAAAATGGAACCTTGATTCCACATTGTATTTCTCATATCTTATATGATATGACTTCTCTCTTATAATAAGTTCTCTTCATCAATATCGAGTTCTCATACTTAATGTTTTCTGACTTGTAAATTTCTTCCATCAATTTTTTTTTTTTTTTTTTTTTTATTTAAAATGGAATCTTGATTCCATTTTGTATTATTTTTCATATCTTATATGATATGACTTCTCTCCATCAATGTCAAGTACTTATATTATAATAAGTTCTCTTCATCAATATCGAGTTCTCATACTTAATGTTTTCTGACTTGTAAATTTCTTCCATCAATTCCAATCTCTCTCTTTATATATTACATTTAAAATGGAACCTTGATTCCATATTGTATTATTTTTCATATCTTATATGATATGACTTCTCTCCTTCAATGTCAAGTACTTATATTATAATAAGTTCTCTTCATCAATATCGAGTTCTCATACTAAATGTTTTCTGACTTGTAAATTTCTTCCATCAATTCCAAATGTTCTCTCTCTTTACATATTATATGTAAAATGGAACCTTGATTCCAATATTGTATTATTTTTCATATCTTATATGATATGACTTCTCTCCATCAATGTCAAGTACTTATATTATAATAAGTTCTCTTCATCAATATCGAGTTCTCATACTTAATGTTTTCTGACTTGTAAATTTCTTCCATCAATTCCAAATGTTCTCTCTCTTTACATATTATATGTAAAATGGAACCTTGATTCCATATTGTATTATTTTTCATATCTTATATGATATGAGTTCTCTCCATCAATGTCAAGCACTTATATTATAATAAGTTCTCTTCATCAATATCGAGTTCTCATATTTAATGTTTTCTGACTTGTAAATTTCTTCCATCAATTCCAAATGTTCTCTCTCTTTACATATTATATGTAAAATGGAACCTTGATTCCATATTGTATTATTTTTCATATCTTATATGATATGAGTTCTCTCCATCAATGTCAAGTACTTATATTATAATAAGTTCTCTTCATCGATTTTGAGTTCTCATATATATATATATATATATATATATATCAATCAATTTCACGGTCTTATATATATATATAAATGAAGCCTTCCATTTCATTTATATTTTTTTATATCTTTATATCTTTGTATCTTTGTATATCATCTTTGTATCTTTCGTTCGTAAGCTCTGTTATTTGTTCTGCTTTATTCCGTATACACAATTATATGCATACATAATATTATGGATATTTTTCGAATCATATCAAGCAAAGGATAAGCTTCAGTGGATCGCAGTATGGCAGCTGCTCAACCACTTACAACACCTTGCCTGTTACAAAAGTCGTTTACAATTGATTCCAGGCTTTGTCATTGTATTAAATAATGTTTTAAAATATAACTAGCGCGGCATCAGGTGATCGAAGATCCTCCCAATTTACTATGTTATATATAACATTGGCATCACATCCATTGTCGTCTATAAAATGAATTATAAACTTTTAATGGTTTAGAAGCCATACAATGCAAATTGCCCCTTATTTATCATTGCAGTCCAGCACGGATACGACCTTAGAGGCGTTCAGGCATAATCCAACGGACGTAGCGTCATACCACTGTTCGCTCGAACAAGTATTGTGCCATTGGTCCGTACCTGCGGTTCCTCTCGTACTACGCAGGAATGCTGTCGCAACAACGTTTTGTCATTAGTAGGGTAAAACTAACCTGTCTCACGACGGTCTAAACCCAGCTCACGTTCCCTTGCATGGGTGAACAATCCAACGCTTGGTGAATTTTGCTTCACAATGATAGGAAGAGCCGACATCGAAGGATCAAAAAGCGACGTCGCTATGAACGCTTGGCCGCCACAAGCCAGTTATCCCTATGGTAACTTTTCTGACACCTCTTGTTAAAAACTCTTTAAACCAAAAGGATCGATAGGCCGAGCTTTTGCTGTCCCTGTGTGTACTGAACACCGAGATCAAGTCAGCATTTGCCCTTTTGCTCTATGTGTGGTTTCTGTCCGCACTGAGCTGGCCTTGGGACACCTCCGTTATTATTTGAGAGATGTACCGCCCCAGTCAAACTCCCTACCTGGCAATGTCCTTGAATTGGATCATACCTGAGTAATTGGAGTTATACCAAATTATTAAATCAAAAACACATTGCTGCATTTTCTCATTAAAGAATTTGTTTGCGATTATATAACAAACTCGTGATACTTTGATCAAGAAGCTTGCATCAAAACCCAATACCATAAGACATAATTAATATATCCGTATAATGGCTAGGAAATGATACACGTTCCACTTAATCAAGTAAGTAAGGAAACAATAAGAGTAGTGGTATTTCATTGGCGATATCAAACCGAAGCCTAATATCTCCCACTTATTCTACACCTCTTATGTCTCCTTACACTGCCAGATTAGAGTCAAGCTCAAAAGGGTCTTCTTTCCCCGCTAATTATTCCAAGCCCGTTCCCTTGGCTGTGGTTTCGCTAGATAGTAGATAGGGACAATTGCCATGATTTGTTTTACGTGGCGTGTACCCTATTGGGGGTTTACTACCACGTGTATCTTATTTCCTACGAAAGTAGGAAATATACAGCGAGTTTGGATAGCGCCAGACCATACGCCCCCCCAAAGTTCCATCCGAAGACTTCCCCTTGGGGGTTCCAAACGAATGTACATGGTTAGGATGTACATTCCACCTTGGTAAGATGCGAAGCACCTAGCCAACTTCCACTGCTTAACGGAAACAGCACCGTGTTGGGATCCGTATATAAAATACATATGACAACTGGATCCCAACCGTCAGTACTCAGGGCCACACTGAATATTGACACCACAGCCAGCACGAACTCCCACAAGGGGGCCAACCTCAATTGGACTGGTCTTGGAATACCAAGCCCACCCGTGCTACCGAATTTACCCATACACAATGTGAATCGCACGAATGCGGTCCACACCAGTATGGTGAGGGAGTTGGTGACCCCCATCCTTTGCTTTCCTAACCTGCAGGCTGCTGGACATAGCCGATTGGGATGTTTAGTCGACTTCTACGATACAAGCTATCCCGAGCTATAGTAGAATTCTTCGCCCGCTACTATACAGGCCCATGCACCACATTTTTCTTCTTCTTTGCAGCAGTACACTTTCTTCTGGCTGCTCCTTCCTTCTCCTTGCATAGCAAGGTGAAGAGGAGCAGCCAATCTTCTTCTGACACCTCGTTCTCCACCGGTTAAAATCTTTCTTGGCCGTTAACCCCGGCCCCGCTATTCACCATCTTTCGGCTGCTGCTTTTTCTTCTCCTCGAGTTCACTCATTTGGTTAAAATCTTTCCTGGCCGTTAACCCCAGCCCATTTACACCATCTTTCGACAACTTTTCTTCTCCTCGAGATCAGCTACATAAGCAACTTTCACTCATTGGTTAAAATCTTTCCTGGCCGTTAACCCCAGCCCATTTACACCATCTTTCGACATCTTTTCTTCTCCTCGAGATCAGCTACATAAGCAACTTTCACTCATTTGGTTAAGATCTATCCTGGCAGTAGATCCCAGCCAAATTTACACCATCTTTCGACATCTTTTCTTCTCCTCGAGATCAGCTACATAAGCAACTTTCACTCTTTGGTTAGGATCTGACCAGCCGCTAACCCCAGCTTTCATTTGGCAACACTTTACTCCTCCGAGTTCGGCTGATTCGGCTCGACATCAACTTTCACTCATTTGGTTAGGATCTTTACAGCCGCTAACCCCAGCTTTCTGACACCTCAAGATCAGCTGTATGAACAACTTTCTCTCACTTCACAATGACAACCGATCCCAATTTTTACACCGGGGACCTCAGTAGTATGGTTAGTCGCCTTTTACGACAAGCTACCATATGGCTGAGGGATTATTCTGCACCTAAGACCCGATCACCCCACGGGGGAGTAGATAGGGACAGTAGGAATCTCGTTAATCCATTCATGCGCGTCACTAATTAGATGACGAGGCATTTGGCTACCTTAAGAGAGTCATAGTTACTCCCGCCGTTGACCCGCGCTTACTTGAATTTCTTCACTTTGACATTCAGAGCACTGGGCAGAAATCACATTGTGTCAACACCCGCTAGGGCCATCACAATGCTTTGTTTTAATTAGACAGTCGGATTCCCCAAGTCCGTGCCAGTTCTGAATTGATTGTTAATTGATAATCGTTATAATTTAAAAGAACTAATCGGTTGCCCGGCTAGTATTCTTAAAAATTTTAGCAAGAAAGTTCCACAATTGGCTACGTAACTAAACTATCCGGGGAACAAGAAACTACCATAAAATGATAGATCTCTATTTACCCAGAACGAGCACATAAACCATGTTATTGTTTCCCAATCAAGCCCGACTATCTCAATCTTCAGAGCCAATCCTTATCCCGAAGTTACGGATCTAATTTGCCGACTTCCCTTACCTACATTATTCTATCGACTAGAGACTCTTCACCTTGGAGACCAGCTGCGGATATTGGTACGGCCTGTTGAGAAGTTTGCGTATCCCCACCATAAATTTTCAAGGTCCGAGGAGAAAATATCGACACAACAGTATATGTCATGCTCTTCTAGCCCATCTACCATATCTCTCTGCGAAAGACTTCCATGGTAGTACGGCTATAAAACAGAAAAGAAAACTCTTCCGATATCTCTCGACGGCTTCTTTATGGTCGTTCCTGTTGCCAGGATGAGCACGAGGCCCATATTTAATAACAAACGGATACTCAACAGGTTACGGAATTGGAACCGTATTCCCTTTCGTTCAAAATTATTCAAGTGTATAAAAATCGATAATTAGGCACATTTTTGTTTATTTATTTTGATTTTTCTTTACTTGAAAATTTTCGGCTTTCGCCTTGAACTTAGGACCGACTAACTCGTGATCAACCACTGTTCACACGAAACCCTTCTCCACTTCAGTCCTCCAAGGTCTCATTCGATTATTTGCTACTACCACCAAGATCTGTACCAATAGCGGCTCCATGCAGGCTTACGCCAAACACTTCTATGCACACTATTGTACCTTCCTACTCACTAAAGTTTCAAAATTTATATTACAAGTAATATAAATCATCTACTTTAGCGGTAATGTATAGGTATACAACTTAAGCGCCATCCATTTTAAGGGCTAGTTGCTTCGGCAGGTGAGTTGTTACACACTCCTTAGCGGATTTCGACTTCCATGATCACCGTCCTGCTGTTTTAAGCAACCAACGCCTTTCATGGTTTCTGTATGAGTTGTTAATTTGGGCACCGTAACATTACGTTTGGTTCATCCCACAGCGCCAGTTCTGCTTACCAAAAGTGGCCCACTGGGCACATTATATCATAACCTTAAACTTCATATCAAGAAAGTTAAGGTTCTTACCCATTTAAAGTTTGAGAATAGGTTAAGATCGTTTCGACCCTAAGGCCTCTAATCATTCGCTTTACCAGATAAGATTATTTTATATAATATTTAAATGCACCAGCTATCCTGAGGGAAACTTCGGAAGGAACCAGCTACTAGATGGTTCGATTGGTCTTTCGCCCCTATACTCAATTCTGACAATCGATTTGCACGTCAGAACTGTTTCGGTCTTCCATCAGGGTTTCCCCTGACTTCAACCTGATCAAGTATAGTTCACCATCTTTCGGGTCACAGCATATATGCTCAAGGTACGTTCTAGTTAGAGGTATAAATAATATAAATACCATTATACATAACTATATAGAACGCCCCGGGATTGTGTTAATCAACTATAAATAGTTAAAAAACTAATCCCATTAATAGTCAAGTTAATTACGCTATTAGGTTTATATCCCAATAACTTGCACATATGTTAGACTCCTTGGTCCGTGTTTCAAGACGGGTCCCGAAGGTATCCTGAATCTTACGCATTGTTAATCATACAAGTGCATATAATAAACACAAAAATCAATGATAATCATGCCATTATATAATTCCGAAAAATTAACGCACTGTATTTATATAAATCTATCAGCACTTTATCAAATTTACAGCTTTTATTTCATGTTAAAACGCAAGCATTTTAATTGAAATAAACTATATGCCATAATTTTATGATAAATTAATATGCTAATAGATTACAATGTCCTTATATGGAAAAAATGCACACTATTATTATAATATTGTTTAAATATTACAATTCTAATGATGAATTTTCCATAACGGATATTCAGGTTCATCGGGCTTAACCTCTAAGCAGTTTCACGTACTATT